>NC_081183.1:5347924-5566580 GCF_029867415.1 Vicia villosa
CTGGAAATCATGGACAGCTCATCTTCTTCTTCTTCTGATTCTGATTCTTCAGAATCTACCTCTTCAGCCTGAAAAGCGTTAGTGCATTTTTTAAAATTTGATTTTAATGCAACAGACTTACCTTTCTTCTGAGGTTCATTTGCGTCAAGCTCAATTTCATGACTCCTCAAGGCACTGATCAGCTCTTCCAAAGAGACTTCATTCAGATTCTTTGCTATCTTGAATGCAGTCACCATTGGGCCCCATCTTCTGGGCAAGCTTCTGATGATCTTCTTCACATGATCAGCCTTGGTGTAGCCTTTGTCCAGAACTCTTAATCCAGCAGTTAGAGTTTGAAATCTTGAAAACATCTTTTCAATGTCTTCATCATCCTCCATCTTGAAGGCTTCATACTTCTGGATTAGCGCAAGAGCTTTGGTTTCCTTGACTTGAGCATTTCCTTCATGAGTCATTTTCAAAGACTCATATATGTCATGGGCGGTTTCCCTGTTAGATATCTTCTCATACTCAGCATGAGAGATAGCATTCAGCAAAACAGTCCTGCACTTGTGGTGATTTTTGAATTCCTTCTTTTGCTCATCAGTCATTTCTTTTCTTGTGAGCCTTACACCACTGGCTTTAACTGGATGTGTGTAATGTAACACCCTTCTAAACCCCGTGGCAGATTAAATAAGTTTATTCAGAGTACATGAAAAGGGTGTCACAATTCAAAATAAATTAAAAACATCGTTCAGTCATGTCATGCATTCACTGAGGCAATTCTCATTAATTAAAACAATTCATGTCAACACAGCGGAATTAAATCAAACAGATTAAGTTTAACATTTTTCAAACTAATCCTTCAAACATCAAAACATAACTAGAGTTATAAAACATAAACTCTAAACATCGCGTCCCCAGTGTTACAACTATCAGAGCATGACACCTGACGCTAACTAAACAACTGACTCATGAGCTAATCCTCACCGAGTCGAACAGCCGCTATCCTCAATCTGAAAATGATCAACAGTAAGGGTGAGTCTCATTCACAATTAAACAATGTTATCAGTTCATAAGCGACAGAACATCAACAGCATAATATTCACCCAACATCAACATATATTCAGGCAAGTTTCATCATCACAAAACAATCAACCAAACATCATCAATATTTATAACACTGGAATGCATCCAATCATGTTATAAAAGTCATGCATATGAATGCAACTGACACTATGCATGTGGTACCAACCTCATCAAATGGGAATAACCCATGACCGATCCAACATCATCAAGATACGGCCCTGCCGGCATAGATTCCACACAATGGGAATCATGCCCTTCACTGATCCAACACACCCTTATGAATACAGTATCATCAATGAATATGAATGAATGCAAACATACATGAACATACTTATACCATCGTCCAGTCTAATGAGTAACATCATCTAATACTCATTTCATCATCATCATCATCATCATCAAGTATGTTTATATATATGCATCATTCAATCACAATAACATCATTAGACATCAAAACGATCACCACATGATCACATTATCAATATTATAATCATTTTATCACAACATCGCCACTTCAATCATATGAACAACATTATCATATCCCGACTCATCACACAATGCATACAACAATAATACATTCCACAATTATGTACCAAGTACATCAAACCTCACAACGACAACATGAGATTTACATAATCATATTACTACGTCTAACACATCCATCACAATTCAACATATTGAATTATCCACCATTGGTATAACATACATTCATCATGTAACAATCACAACAATACATAGAAATTATCATTCATCAATTCCATGTATCACAATTAGCACATAATACAAAATCTTCATACATGTTATTCTTAAATAACCTTAATCCATGGCATACAACAGATACAATTACATGTCATTTTCAAATAACATAATAATTAAATTATCTAGTGCTAATTAATTTATTTTAATCATAAAGAGCATTCCGTTAGCTTTCTAACGCTTCAAACGGCACCCAAAACGGACTTACGGATCAAAAGTTATGAGTTTTATAAAAATAAGTATTTTTCAAAAACGTACAGCGGTAACTGATTACCCAAACACTAGTAATCGGTTACTGAAGTTCAAAATCCCATATTTGCTGTTTTTACTATGGGTAATCAATTACACCCCTTTCGGTAACCGATTACTTCGTACCTGCAACCCAAAAACCAGTTTTCAGCACCTTGAATCCCCCCAAACATCCCCCAATCGAACCAATACGATTGTATACGAAAAACAAAGGGATTTCACATGCAATATGAGTTTATATCATCAATCAAACAACACTTTTAACATCAACAATCACTACCAACAAGTAATCACACAAAGTTCACAAAATTGAACCTAAATACCAAAACCCCAACCTAGAACATATTCTCTATCGAATCAATAGTATACGATTTCAATCCTAACGCCTACGACCCGATAATAGAGGTTAACCGGAAGAGTCCCCCCTTACCTTAGAGTTTGGGATCCTTGAAGTTATCTTCCTCTTCTTCTCCTCTGTCGCACTTTGCTCCTAAAAACAAGTAAAATTATCATAAACTTGTAAAAGCAGCATAAATAATGTACATAACCAGAACCGCATTTCTTTGGATCTCAGAGTTATATTCCAACTCAGTCTGCGGTCCGATGCGGCTGCAAAAGCTACCGCATCCGCAATATTACGACGGAAATTGCGATTGTGGAGTGCAATTTAAAGCTATGGTCTAATGCAAATTCTAGCATAATTCCTCAGCAGACAATTACACAGACCGAACTACTTGATCAAACTCAAGATTTACCTGCCGAACAAACATATGAACATCAAACATTCCTAATTTTTTTTATATTCTTCATAAATTCTTTTTTCTTTTTTGCAATTATTTTCCAACATGTTATTGACAAATATATTTTTTGATGTGTACATAACAGTTCTTAAAGAATTGCCTCTTTGTGTATACTCACGGCAGTAAGATTGAATGTTGCAAATATGACAACTGATACAATGGGAGAAAATAACACTTTGTAATTCTCATTCATAATAAAAATGGACCAAATGATACAATGGGATCAAATCCTTGCACAAAGTTTTCTAAAATAATGAAATAAGCTAACTATCCAACAATCTACTATAATTAAATAGTAACAGAACTAGACAACTGTTTAAACCGTTTAATGACGATCAATGTGCGAAGTCAATGACGGTTAGCCATAAGGACTATATTTCGAATACAAAAGTGCTATATTTTACCACGAAATACTTCTCCACTGCCTCCATCTCCTAGTCTGTTGTCAACACTTAAGTGTTCTGTTGCCACATCAAGATCATCAAAGATAAAATGTTCAACTCCATAGTTTTGATGGTTGTAAGGAGATGCTAGGAGAGTCTATTTAGGACTCAGCAGAACTATTATTATTGTGGCGCCTATAAATGCGTATGGATGTGATAACAAGTGTTGCCAACATAGAAGAAATAACACCTTTAAAAAAGAATAGGAAGAATAAGTAATTATATTGTGTATAAGAAATATCTACATGAAAAAAAATGATGAAATATATAAGAAAATTGAAATTACTACCAAGAGTGAGTTTCGTTTTCCAATTCCATGCTCCTGCATTATTTAGTTATGAAAGCAAATATGTGTTAGCATTGTGATAGTTCAAATATAATTTCGTATTTCAAAATTTAAGAATAATTGTATTTGACAGACCTTTTGATATTATAGATTCCTTTGAGAGACACAATACTGCGTTTTCTACTCCTTTGTATATACATCTCCCTCCATGTTTTATGCAATTATTGCACGTGTCATCTCCCACAATATTCCATCTCACTTCAAATCCTCCTCTCTATTACATTCGTTGGAACTATTGAGTTGTTTTTCAAATAACTCCTTTTTCCAGGAAATGTGGTACTATTATTACACTTCATACCAACAAAATCAGCCAATTTGGCACTTGATACTATGTATACAATATGAGTTTCTCCCTTTATAAGACAAGTTCTTTTTTTAAAATAATATTGATTCAAGGGAGAATAGTATGAATCCGGAAAAGGACCACCACACTCATACAATATAGTATATATTTCATTGTTGGAAGTGTAATTGAAGAAATCAAAATTTATATCCACATTAGTATAATGTTTGTGACATTGAGATTTACCACCACCATTAAAATCCCACATATCTTCTCTTGCAATCCTCAAAATTTGAGAGGCTTGATCTATGTGAAGGATGTGAAACTTTTGGAACTTCATTGCTATAATCAAGTTTCCATTTTGACAGTCAACTATAAAATTAGGGTGTCCACAATAGCTAGGTTGGGTGTTATAGTTCCAAAAAGGATAGCTTATATTAATGAAATTACCACAGCTAAAAGGTGCACAAGATGTATATATTTCATCTGCGATAACGTGAAATCGGCTTAAGAAGAGTGGGGAGAAATATAAAAGTGTTAATGATTAAAGAAAAAGGTAATAGTTGAGAATGATATTTTTCCATTGTAACTTTGGTAATTAGAACGTGCAACAAACAACCTGAAATTGAACTACATTTGTTAATGTACTGCAAGAAATATGATGATTTAAGTTACTCAAATATTGAAAAGTATACTTTTATAATTATAAAAAAAATACACTTAAAGTATTCATCCAAGAGATTTACATAGTTTAAAATGAAACGTTCTCTTTCTCTAATCGACCAAGTTCGTAAAGTTTATTTTTAAATCTTATATACATGAATGTCAATTGGCTATGAATTGTTTTTTATATTGAGATTATCATTCTAAAACGAACACAAACAAGAGTTTAATAGCCTAATTTTTAAAAAATGAGATTTGTTAGGAATTTACAAACAAAAGGTATTTTTTTTTAGATTTATTATGTAGAAGGTTAATAATCATTCATAATCTCTTTTAATCTACACAAAATTTGATTATCGAACTTTTGTTTCTATCTACCCCAATGTAAACATCAATATAACATATCATTCAATGTTAGGTATTTTATACTAATATTTAGTAATGTATCTCCTAAAAAAAAGATAAAAAATATTCAACAGTTGGTTTTTAAATTACTTGTGATACCATTGTGTCTTTGTATGTCTAAAACACTTTTATTTAATAATTCAAAGCTTGTTATTAAATTGGGCGCCAGAGCTATAATTAAAAATTAAAAATTTCAAATCACTATGACAAAAGTGGATTGTGTCATGTAACGTTTGAAAGATAACTTATCAAAAAGAGTGAGACAATTGGAAAAAAAATTGAGAAAGAAGAAAAGGTAAGTTATAGGTAATTGCATTGGTCTCAAAAAATAGTTTGTGGTGTTTTCTAGTATATTGAGAGGGTAGTTTGAATAGATTTCTTCTATTTTTTTGTTGCCAATCTTATGCCTAGTTAGTTGTTTATTTATAGACTAATGAATTTTCCAAAGTTTGTTTTTGAACCAATTTAAAATATAAAACCGGTTTGTAATTATAAATCAGAGACGGATCTACTTTATGGTAAATGGGAGCAGCTGACCCCCACTGCGTCAATTTGTTTTTAACTAATAAATGAAATGTTTTTTGCAATTTGACCCCACTTGAAAGGGTTGATTTGTCCCCACACATGCCATTAATAATGTTTTTTAACTAATGAAGTTTTTAACAACTAATATTGCATTTTTAACAAATTGGTTTATTAACTAATAAATGTTGACATGTTATACAGACAAAATAATTAACTTGTCCTGATTAATTTTGTAGTGCTCCAAATAAACATAAAACGAATTTTCTTTACACATTACTCTCTCAAATAAAAAAAAAATTTAAAAAAATTCTACTCCCTTCTCTTTTTTTCTTTATTTTTGTTTTGAAAAGAATCATGGATAGAGTGATTTATTAACAATAAAAATTTAATTAATTTAATTCGATTTTATTTATTCAATTTTTTTTGATTTATTTGGCTCTACAATCAACTCGGAAACTATATCATTGATATCCATTTTAGTAAAACAAATAATATAAATGAATTGTTAATATTTTTAGAAAAATTAGTTGGAGTTGAAAAATATATAATCTATCAATTGGTGTATTCAATTTTAAAGTCAGTAATGTTTACATGCCTCTGGAAAAAATTTATAACCATGAATTTTATGAAAAAAAATAGCGTTCACTCCATAAAATAATTGTCACAAACATAAAAATAAAATATATATTTAATAGCATTTGGGAGAAAATAATCTTAAAAATATTTTTTAGATGTTAAAAATATTTTTTTAGATGTTAAAAAGTGTCTTAGATATTATCTTTAAAACTTAGGCAAATAAAATTTAACTTCTCCATAAAATATGTTGTTTTATAAAAATATTTTTCAATTCTATAATACGGAAACTTCTACATCAACTTTTAGTAAACATTATTTACAATACTCAATTTATAAAATTGACATTTTATTTATAAAAATTCTTTGATATCCTAACATACTTCAATTTTTAGTATACATTATTTACAATACGCAACAATAATTTATAAACCGAGTTGCATTGAAGAAAAAAAATACTAAAACTATTTAAATGGTTAATAAACCTGAACTATATATTATAAATATATTCAGTTAATTAAATTTAAATTTATAAACCGATTTTAACTTATTTAAATTTTTTACCCTTTTATATGCAGTCAATTATAACTTTCCAAATTGCAAGTCTTTAGTTTTTAATCATATAAAAATTGGGACATAGTGGTTCATAGTTTTAATCAATCTTGGATATATCATGGTTTGGCTTATGAACAAAATAAGAAATAAAAATAAAATTTAATAAACCTAGCAAACCTAAATTATAAAAATCTAAACAAAAATCAAATAAAAAAAATTTCGAAAAAAAACATACCTTTTCTCTAATCTACTCCTTCTCCTTCTTCTCCTTCTCCTTCTTCTCCCTTCAAAATCCAAAAAAAAAAAAAAACAGAAATTAACATTATATAAATACGACTATAAATCAGAGTTCTAAATAAATACAGATGCAATTTACCTTATGATTCAAAAGAGCAAGTTTGAAAATGGATATAAAAATGAGCAAGTTTGAAAATGGCTTTGAACAAAAGAGCAAGGTGTTTGGAAGAGAAAGCAGAAAATGGGTTTTCTGTAAAATTTGTAAAGGTAAAGGGTATGGGAGAGAGAAGGGGTAGAGCGTCGTAGTTATAACACCTTTAGACTAATGAATTTTCCAAAGTTTATTTGTACTTATAACACCTTTAGACTAATGAATTTTCCAAAGTTTATTTTTGAACCAATTTAAAATATAAAACCGGTTTGTAATTATAAATTGGTTTAAAATTAGTTTATATAAACCGGAAAAAGAACAAGCCTTTGATGTGTGTGAGGTATAAAACTTCCGGTTTCAGTCTCAGGTTTTTCAAAGTTTCAAAGTAAAATATGCACAGAACAAAGAACAAATAAAAGCGTAAACATTATTGTATAAAGAAACCTCTTATCATTCATGAACAACCATAACTCAATTAAAATACTAAAATACCAAGAGACAAACACAACAAATAATTAATGGAAAGCAAAGAAAAGTTACCCAGAATGACACTTCGCGGAAGACCGGTGAGAAGGGTACCGACGGCTGGTGACTTATCCGGCGAGGTGTTCGTGAATATTTGATGAAAAAGTGAAACTTGGCAGGGGTGTTGTATTGATGAACACTGTTGATGTTGTTGTTTTAAGTATGAGGTGAGTGTATGGTTTGTAGGGGTGATGATGAAAAAGTGATGATGAAAACTTGGGAGGTTTGTATGGTTTTAAAGAAAAAGTGATGATACAATAAAAGCAGGACCGGTGAGAAATCCAAAACCAGATCAATTTGTTGATATCTGTCTTGTTACTCTCGTAAAGTCGAAAAGTTGATGTATTACAACTTATAATGTTTAAGAAAGTACGATTAGGTTGCCGAGGAAAGTGACAGAAGTACATGTCACGGGTATCAAGGAAAAAGCTAAATGTAGTAGAGTAATATAAGCCTATTATGTTCAAGCACGTGTAGTTAAAAGATAAGATTTATACCTGCAAATACAGCTATACAATATTGTCACATCTAGTATGTACTAAGAAAATGCAGGCCTAGTATGTACTAAGAAAATGCAGTCAATAACATCCAGTATGTAATAAGGGAGTAGAATCTGCTACCTTTTAGTCACTGCAAAGTATTATATAAAAAATTAGCCGTATACAAATGCAAGGAAAAATGTTGTTGTTATAGAGATGACCCTAGTAACTATAGCTCCAAGATGTAAAGTAGAATCCAAAATTGGATGTTAACAAAAGTAGCAGTTATTTTTTACTTAATTCTTGGTTGTATATCATATGGTTAATACAAATCCCTCATAAAGTAAAACAAAAATAAAGAAGAAAGAAACTTATATCTTAACATGGTATACATACACATGGTAAGCTATACTACTTGTCACTTATCTCATATTAAGCTTTTGTTATATATTTTGTCTTCAATTTGAAATTAGCTTAACAGATAAAATAACTAAGGAGAATACAAATATCTGCAGTAAATAAGCTTTGTAAGAACTGTCATAAGAAATTCTATAAATTACACTTTGTTATAATCTAATATCTAACTTTAGTAATAAAAATATATTAACTATGAATATTCAAATATTGTTCAAAGGACACAAATCACTTTAAAAAAAATTCTATTTCCTAAATATTAGATTTTAAACTAATATCTTGAAAAGGCTATTGACATACTATTTAAATTCTGAAAAATATCAATATTGCAAATATTATGAAAGAATAAAAAATAAATTATTATGGAGATTTTACTAATAGTTTGTGGTGTGATAATGCACTACCTTTAAGTGGGAACCATCTAGCATCAAGATGAAACAGCATCTCTTAACATAACAACACCTTTAAGTGCCTTTATTCTTGTGAAATTTCTATTTCTCGTGACAGCTTGTGATGTACTATAAGAAATATGCATTCATTCACATTCACATGTTATTTTCTATGAAAGCATCTAGGTAATCAACTGCTGCACATGTGGTGTCAATCACAAAGAATGATTTTGAAGCTTTAAATTATTATGGTCTGTTTGCCACTGGTTGGTTTGAATTCTTGTTATGTCTGTTACTTTCATATGATTTATTATTCAGTCTTGTGCTTCTTGTCCAATCAATGTGTTGTTTTATCTAATCTAAATTCAAAAGATTTTTGCGGGTTAGAGGGTCTAATTCTTAGTAATTACTTCATGCATTATGTATTAGTATGATTTTAGATTTTAGATTTGATTTGTTTGTGGCTAGTTGGGAATTTCTTATCTTATTTTTAGTGTGTTTGGCTAATTTTGTCAAAGTTGTATACTATTTGTGTCCGAAAATTTTATTTTTTATTATTTTTTACTAATTTTATTATAATTTCTTTCTAAAATTAATAAACTAAGTTTGATTCCAATAATTTTTTTCTTTCATATTTTGAATATTTTGCGGGGTTAAAAACCCATTAAACAACCTCTTAGTTTAGTCAGCAAAATACCTGCGGTCGTTATAAATCATCGTATATAAATTGTGGAAATCTCCGTATGTATCTATCGAAATCAAAAATTTGGGTAAAACTTTCTTACCTTGGAAACAATAAATAATTATAATAGTATTTGCTAATACTATTTCACTTTTAATTGTATTATAAATATATTTTAAATATAATATATATATTATTTATAATTTAATATAATATATTAATGAAAACTCAAAAAAATTATTTTAACTTTATTTATCAAATAAAAAATATCAACTTTAATTGAAAAAGAAAAAGAAAGATTTATGTCTTAAAATAAGCCATTTATGTAGTTATAATATTAAAAGCATTTTACTATTTTTTTCTCATTAACAATAAACAAAATTTAAAAGTTTATTATTATTATTATAATAATTATTATTATAAAATATAACGATTATACTAAATATTAATTTTATATCATAATAAATTTTTATTAATATTTAACTTTTAATTCTTTAAATAAAACACTAATAATAACTTCTTCTTAATAATAATATAACTGACAATTAAATATAATTTAATTTTTTACATTATGATTTAATAGATATTGCTTATATTATAACTGAAGTGCTTAATTACTTTTAAAAAAGAATTTAAAAAGTTAAATTGGAATTTACTATTTGTGAAAAAAAATTTATACCATCAGGAGCTAAAATTGTTTGTGAACGACGACAAGGTGTTGAATAGAAAAGACTAAATGTTGTGGTGCGATTCATGTTAATTAAGGACTGTGTTGCCTCTAGAGGTATCTCTGCCTCTGATATTTTTCTATGCAGGGTAAAAAATGATATCAAAACAACTTTTTGGTTCAGCAGATGGTTAGAAAATCAAGCTTTATCCGAGGCTTTTCCGGAGCTATACGCGAAGGCAATTACTCCCTTTATGTCTGTTGTCGAAGTTGGCCATTGGGAGGATACAATTTGGTATTGGGATATTTATGGTTGGTTCTCTGACACTGAAGAAGACGACAATTTTTTGATTTAGATAATGATAGACTTGTTGTCTCTGTTCCAGCCGGTTTAGCATGCAGAAGATGAATTTGTCTAGGCGGAAAACATTGAAGAAGGATTCGCGGTTAAAGAACGTGCTTGTGTGATTAGGAATCGAGAGGCTGATCTCACAGTGGGATTACATGATAGAAAGAAGCTGAATTTCATGTGGAAACTCAAAAGTAAAAACTTTCGCATGGATATTGATTTTGGAGAGGCTTCCAATGAGAGATAAACTTAGAAGGAGGAGGATTTTGGAAGACTATATGGATTGTTATTGTTTCTTTTGCTTTCAAGAAGAGGAGAACGTTAATCACTTATTCGAATTTTGTCCCACTACTAGGAAGATTTAGGAGAGAGTTGGGGTTTGGCTTGGTGACTCGTGTAGGCTATCTTATACAGATGTGTCGTCTTTTATTGTTGGGCCCAAGAAAATTAAGGTAGTAGAGGAAAGATTAACTATAGGAGTGATATGGTTAGTGGCTGTATGGAGTATTTGGATAACGAGAAATGCGATCCTTTTTAAAGGAAGCATTTTCAACTTTGACGAATGCTATAGCGCTATCATATTAGCTTCTTGGAAATGGTTTCGTTCAGTTAATGATTCTTCTATTTCCTGTAATTTTCATTTTTTGAACATTTTACCCCTCTCGTGTATAAAGAAGTAGTTATGTCGTGTGTAGCCCTTTTGTGATTAATACCATTACTTATTGAAAAAAATTTAAAAAAAAAGCTGAATTCTAACAAAAATGTGTAAAAAAAAAGATGAATTCTAATAAATATCTAACATTTATTATATTCTAACTTGTTTATTTACACTAATTTATTTATTTTTAAGTATATCGGTAAGCTCCACATTTAGATTTACTTAATTATTTTTTAATTGTAATTAATTAAAATATAATATCTAAAAAATATATGATTGTATGTTAAAAAAAATTTATATATATATATATATATATATATATATATATATATATATATATATATATATATATATATAATAAAGAGAAAAAGAGATATACACTGACAGTGTAAAAAAATTTTACACTGTCAACCAATCACAACCATGTATTTAATTAAAACACAATTTTAATTAAAATAAATTAATATGATATGACAAATATAAGGATTTTGATTGGATATATGTATAAAATTATATGTGTAAAATTTATTTACACTGTCAACACTACCTTTAAACTCTACAATAAATCATTAAAAAATATTTTTTTTGCAACCCTAACTTGGATCCTGACACCGCCCCTAGCAAGAGGTGCCTACACGACACCGACTATCATAGTTACAGTTTCACCTATTACTTGTTGAAAAAAAAAGACACACGTTGGTCTTGGTTTTGAAAATTTAAATAGTTAACCAAATGATAAGGTTCTATATTAGTAATTTTAAAGTTCTTACGATATTAACTTATCAATAAATTTTAAGTCAATGATTCTACTTATAATTCATAATTAATTCCTGAAATTTTCTTTATGCATGAATATAACTTCACATTTTCAAAATTTACAGCGGTTTGATTATATATATATATATATATATATATATATATATATATATATATATATATATATATATATATATATATTAATTAATAAGTAAAATGAAATTAAACCGGGGTATAAGGGGTACTCCAACCGATTACAAGACGGGAATGCTTCTACTACTCAAAACAAATGAGTGGTAGAATATTCCATACATGAAAATTACAATTAGCCGCTAATTTATAACTAGAATAAAACCATTTCAAAAAATTAAAAACTACCTCAGATATACATTCGGTAAAGCTAAACGATTTATTCTTAAAAACGATTCCACTAAATGTATAATGGTAATCAATGTAACGGTAACAAACCGATTTCCCTATAAAAGTGGAACTAATTACAAATGAGTAATACTCCCCCACAGGCTAGACTATGGATGGAGAAAAGTCCCAACTTGCTAAGGAAAGAAGAAAAAGCAGGAGCATCCGGTGGTTTTGAATTTCCAAGAGACAAGAGATTTGCCTAAAAATACAGCAAAACTTGTGGTTAAACGTCGTGTGGTTGGGCATGTGGCCTAGTCACTATCTGCAAAACTAGAAAGCACTAAATCAACGGTAGCAGAATAATCAATCCTTAAAATGGTTTTTAGTGGGATTATAAACAAATTGGCTTAATTGTTGAATGACAAATGAAATATCAGGACTGGTGGTGGTTAAATAAATTAATTGGCATATTAATCTTCTATATTGTGAATCAGGTTGAGGCACTTCATCAACTCCAATTACAGAATCAAAAACAACTTCTAGGACATCAAGCTTTTCATTAAAAGTTTGAAGTTGAACTTCATCCATGTTAAAGTCCTTTTTCTCATTCGAAGCATCGTCTTGCTGCTTTCCATGTACAACCACAATAGGCCTCTCCTTTCTACCTTTATCCTTTCTATTTAGTAATTCGAAAAGTGTTTACCTTCTGGAAAATCATTGAGTAGCTTCACAGAACAGCCGATCAAGTTCATGATAATCTAGAGCATTACACGATTTTAATATATTACTGTAATTCTCAAGAGTTTTTGTCTGGTTACAATCTGGAGCACAAAATTAGAGATACAAAAGAAGAACAAAGATGTGTGCTGCAGAGACATATGAGAAAACTCTTTAATAGCTTACTCCTATTTCACGAAATTCTGTCAAAGTTTTTCTGAGGCTTCAGTTTGAAACACTGTATAAGTATTGCTTGTCAGAATGTTACTACCAGTAGATATGTCGTTCATTAGTCAATACCAATGCCTCGTATGCATAAAGCAGTTTTCATTATTATTCATGTCAAAAACCATGTAAGATAATGCTAGTTTAGTAGATTAAAAAAAAATTTCCATACAAGTTCTCTTACTAAGCTGGAAACCAAACACGATAGTTTCTCAAAAACATGCTAATTAAATCAAACATATAACCCACTTTTCTTTGCTCCTAAAAACAAGTAAAATTATCATAAACTTGTAAAAGCAGCATAAATAATGTACATAACCAGAACCGCATTTCTTTGGATCTCAGAGTTATATTCCAACTCAGTCTGCGGTCCGATGCGGCTGCAAAAGCTACCGCATCCGCAATATTGCGACGGAAATTGCGATTGTGGAGTGCAATTTAAAGCTATGGTCTAATGCAAATTCTAGCATAATTCCTCAGCAGACAATTACACAGACCGAACTACTTGATCAAACTCAAGATTTACCTGCCGAACAAACATATGAACATCAAACATTCCTAATTTTTTTTATATTCTTCATAAATTCTTTTTTCTTTTTTGCAATTATTTTCCAACATGTTATTGACAAATATATTTTTTGATGTGTACATAACAGTTCTTAAAGAATTGCCTCTTTGTGTATACTCACGGCAGTAAGATTGAATGTTGCAAATATGACAACTGATACAATGGGAGAAAATAACACTTTGTAATTCTCATTCATAATAAAAATGGACCAAATGATACAATGGGATCAAATCCTTGCACAAAGTTTTCTAAAATAATGAAATAAGCTAACTATCCAACAATCTACTATAATTAAATAGTAACAGAACTAGACAACTGTTTAAACCATTTAATGACGATCAATGTGCGAAGTCAATGACGGTTAGCCATAAGGACTATATTTCGAATACAAAAGTGCTATATTTTACCACGAAATACTTCTCCACTGCCTCCATCTCCTAGTCTGTTGTCAACACTTAAGTGTTCTGTTGCCACATCAAGATCATCAAAGATAAAATGTTCAACTCCATAGTTTTGATGGTTGTAAGGAGATGCTAGGAGAGTCTATTTAGGACTCAGCAGAACTATTATTATTGTGGCGCCTATAAATGCATATGGATGTGATAACAAGTGTTGCCAACATAGAAGAAATAACACCTTTAAAAAAGAATAGGAAGAATAAGTAATTATATTGTGTATAAGAAATATCTACATGAAAAAAAATGATGAAATATATAAGAAAATTGAAATTACTACCAAGAGTGAGTTTCGTTTTCCAATTCCATGCTCCTGCATTATTTAGTTATGAAAGCAAATATGTGTTAGCATTGTGATAGTTCAAATATAATTTCGTATTTCAAAATTTAAGAATAATTGTATTTGACAGACCTTTTGATATTATAGATTCCTTTGAGAGACACAATACTGCGTTTTCTACTCTTTTGTATATACATCTCCCTCCATGTTTTATGCAATTATTGCACGTGTCATCTCCCACAATATTCCATCTCACTTCAAATCCTCTCTCTATTACATTCGTTGGAACTATTGAGTTGTTTTTCAAATAACTCCTTTTTCCAGGAAATGTGGTACTATTATTACACTTCATACCAACAAAATCAGCCAATTTGGCACTTGATACTATGTATACAATATGAGTTTCTCCCTTTATAAGACAAGTTCTTTTTTTAAAATAATATTGATTCAAGGGAGAATAGTATGAATCCGGAAAAGGACCACCACACTCATACAATATAGTATATATTTCATTGTTGGAAGTGTAATTGAAGAAATCAAAATTTATATCCACATTAGTATAATGTTTGGGACATTGAGATTTACCACCACCATTAAAATCCCACATATCTTCTCTTGCAATCCTCAAAATTTGAGAGGCTTGATCTATGTGAAGGATGTGAAACTTTTGGAACTTCATTGCTATAATCAAGTTTCCATTTTGACAGTCAACTATAAAATTAGGGTGTCCACAATAGCTAGGTTGGGTGTTATAGTTCCAAAAAGGATAGCTTATATTAATGAAATTACCACAGCTAAAAGGTGCACAAGATGTATATATTTCATCTGCGATAACGTGAAATCGGCTTAAGAAGAGTGGGAGAAATATAAAAGTGTTAATGATTAAAGAAAAAGGTAATAGTTGAGAATGATATTTTTCCATTGTAACTTTGGTAATTAGAACGTGCAGCAAACAACCTGAAATTGAACTACATTTGTTAATGTACTGCAAGAAATATGATGATTTAAGTTACTCAAATATTGAAAAGTATACTTTTATAATTATAAAAAAATACACTTAAAGTATTCATCCAAGAGATTTACATAGTTTAAAATGAAACGTTCTCTTTCTCTAATCGACAAGTTCGTAAAGTTTATTTTTAAATCTTATATACATGAATGTCAATTGCTATGAATTGTTTTTTATATTGAGATTATCATTCTAAAACGAATGAAAACTCTAACATCCACAAACAAGAGTTTAATAGCCTAATTTTTAAAAAATGAGATTTGTTAGGAGTTTACAAACAAAAGGTATTTTTTTTAGATTTATTATGTAGAGGTTAATAATCATTCATAATCTCTTTTAATCTACACAAAATTTGATTATCGAACTTTTGTTTCTATCTACCCAATGTAAACATCAATATAACATATCATTCAATGTTAGGTATTTATACTAATATTTAGTAATGTATCTCCTAAAAAAAGATAAAAAATATTCAACAGTTGGTTTTTAAATTACTTGTGATACCATTGTGTCTTTGTATGTCTAAAACACTTTTATTTAATAATTCAAAGCTTGTTATTAAATTGGGGCCAGAGCTATAATTAAAAATTAAAAATTTCAAATCACTATGACAAAAGTGGATTGTGTCATGTAACGTTTGAAAGATAACTTATCAAAAAGAGTGAGACAATTGGAAAAAAATTGAGAAAGAAGAAAAGGTAAGTTATAGGTATTGCATTGGTCTCGAAAAATAGTTTGTGGTGTTTTCTAGTATATTGAGAGGGGAGTTTGAACAGATTTCTTCTATTTTTTTGTTGCCAATCTTATGCCTAGTTAGTTGTTTATTTATAGACTAATGAATTTTCCAAAGTTTGTTTTTGAACCAATTTAAAATATAAAACCGGTTTGTAATTATAAATCAGAGACGGATCTACTGCGTCAATTTGTTTTTAACTAATAAATGAATATGAATGTTTTTGCAATTTGACCCCACTTGAAAGGGTTGATTTGTCACCACACATGTCATTAATAATGTTTTTAACTAATGAAGTTTTTAACAACTAATATTGCATTTTTAACAAATTGGTTTTTAACTAATAAATATTGACATGTTATACAGACAAAATAATTAACTTGTCCTGATTAATTTTGTAGTTCTCCAAATAAAAATAAAACGAATTTTCTTTACACATTACTCTCTCAAATAAAAAAATTCTACTCCCTTCTCTTTTTTTCTTTATTTTTGTTTTGAAAAGAATCATGGATAGAGTGATTTATTAACAATAAAAATTTAATTAATTTAATTCTATTTTATCTATTCAATATTTTTTTGATTTATTTGGCTCTACAATCAACTCGGAAATTATATCATTGATATCCATTTTAGTAAAAAAAAATAATTTAAATGAATTGTTAATATTTTTAGAAAAATTAGTTGGAGTTGAAAAATATATAATCTATCAATTGGTGTATTCAATTTTAAAGTCAGTAATGTTTACATGCCTCTGGAAAAAATTTATAACCATGAATTTTATGAAAAAATTTATAACCATGAATTTTATGAAAAATTTTAGTGATCTAGTCATATTTTATGTTACACGTTTGTTTGTTTTAAATAAGAAACTTTAATAATTTTTAAAATAATTGATGTAATTTTTTTTCGTTTAATCAATTAAAATTCTCCGGTTTGTTTGTTTTAAATAAGAAATTTTAAATTTTTTTAGAATAATTTTAAATTCAATTTCAAGATGTTGCCAGCTATAATGTAGTACTATATTTAATCAACAGCATCAAGAAACTGATAGAAAGACCGAATAATTAATAGAAAGCAAAGAAAAGTTACCCAGAATGAAACTTCGCAGAGAACCGGTGAGAAGGGTACCGACGGCTGGTGACGTATCCGGCTGAATATTTGATGAAAAAGTGAAACTTGGCAGGGGTGTTGTATTGATGAACACTGTTGATGTTGTTGTTTTAGTATGAGGTGAGTGGATGGTTTGTAGGGGTGATGATGAAAAAGTGATGATGAAAACTTGGGAGGTTTGTATGGTTTTAAAGAAAAAGTGATGATACAATAAAAGCAGGTTTGTTGTAATGTCGCAAGCAAAATGTCCTTTGATAAAGCAAAATGTCCTTTGACTGTGTATGTAACACAATGATAGATTTGGAACATTCATCAACTTGCAAAGCTTATGAGTCCAAGTCTTTGTTTAACGGGTCAATGGTCAATGTCCTTTCACTATCACAATGATAGACAAACACGGATTGACTAAAATAAATTGATTAAAATAAATGAAATTATTTTATTAACGGAAGATTAACATATGATTTAAAAAAAAATCCTAATTTCAATCTTAACTTATTAAAAATACGACTTGGAAATCAAAATGATAAATATATATATATATATATATATATATATATATATATATATATATATATATATATATATATATATATATATATATATATATATATATATATATATATATATCCCTTCCTCATTCATTTTTCTTTTTCAATTCATTTTTCTTTTTTAATATTGATCGGTTGAGACTAGCATCCTATTGAACATATTAAACTATCATGAAAATATTAAAATTATAGTATTTGTAATCAATGTTAAACTATGATCATATTGCTTAT
Organism: Vicia villosa; assembly: GCF_029867415.1. Classification (NCBI taxonomy): domain Eukaryota; kingdom Viridiplantae; phylum Streptophyta; class Magnoliopsida; order Fabales; family Fabaceae; genus Vicia; species Vicia villosa. Next base: position 5,366,134 of record NC_081183.1, read on the forward strand.
AAACCATCAATATTTTGTATTTATAAGCCTGTCACTAATGCCATTAGCTCAATCACACAGCTATGCAAAGCTGGAAGGAAACGGAAAATAGAGACCTACATAAAAGATTCCATTTTCATTCTCTTTAGTAATGGGTCATTACACAATTGAGAATTCATTTTCAACATAGCTTTCTCTATCAAATTACCAAATAAAACCATACCTATCACTTGCTGCTACATGAATTCAGTTTACACGAACATAGCAAGATTCTTCCACTCCAATGCCAAACAATGAACATACATTAAATAATTTTGACTTGGAAGCACCCGCATGTGATGTCCTATAATGTTGGGCATACTTCTCTCTTTCAAATTACCAAATAAAACCATCCCTCTCACTTGTAGGGCATGAATTTATTCCTTCATATACAACCATCACCACAAACGTTCACAGCTTTTCTTCATGAAATCTTACTTTAAAATTATTTTTATCTGTTTTGGATTGTGTTCACACTCTAAAAAAAAATTATTTTTAAATAAAAAAAGTAATTTTATTAACACTAATGTCATTAGCTAAAGTATAGATACATAATAGTATCTTAACCTGTATTACAAGACTGTCACTAATGTCATTAGCTAAAGACGAATTCTTTATCACCCAAAACCTTTTTAGACATCTGCAACGAAAATACCGAAATGTCCCTATATTTCAGAAAAACATCTCCGTAACACTTTTTTTTAAAAGTTAATTTCGGAAGTGCACTTTCGAAAAAATAAAAAAATATTATTTTCAGAGATGCATTTCCAAAATCAATTTTTTTTTTTTGGAGAGGGAGTGTCTTCTGCATATCTAAAATATTTCACTTTTTAGATTTTATATAATATATATATATATATATATATATATATATATATATATATATATATATATATATATATATATATATATATATATATATATATATATATATATATATTGAAATATTAATCACTTTAAAAAAAATTATATTTCCTAAATATTAGATTTTAAACTAATATCTTAAAAAGGCTATTGACATACTATTTAAATTCTGAAAAATATCAATATTGCAAATATTATGGAGATTTTACTAATAGTTTGTGGTGTGATAATGCACTACCTTTAAATGGGAACCATCTAGCATCAAGATGAAACAACATCTCTTAACATAAAACACCTTTAAGTGTCTTTATTTTTTACTCTTGTGAAATTTCTATTTCTCGTGACAGCTTGTGATGTACTATAAGAAATATGCATTCATTCACATTCACATGTTATTTTCTATGAAAGCATCTAGGTAATCAAGTGCTGCACATGTGGTGTCAATCACAAAGAATGATTTTGAAGCTTTAAGATAATGCTAGTTTAGTAGATTAAAATTTTTTTTCCATACAAGTTCTCTTACTAAGCTGGAAACCAAACACGATAGTTTCTCAAAAACATGCTAATTAAATCAAACATATAACCCACTTTTCTTTGCTCCTAAAAACAAGTAAAATTATCATAAACTTGTAAAAGCAGCATAAATAATGTACATAACCAGAACCGCATTTCTTTGGATCTCAGAGTTATATTCCAACTCAGTCTGCGGTCCGATGCGGCTGCAAAAGCTACCGCATCCGCAATATTGCGACGGAAATTGCGATTGTGGAGTGCAATTTAAAGCTATGGTCTAATGCAAATTCTAGCATAATTCCTCAGCAGACAATTACACAGACCGAACTACTTGATCAAACTCAAGATTTACCTGCCGAACAAACATATGAACATCAAACATTCCTAATTTTTTTTATATTCTTCATAAATTCTTTTTTCTTTTTTGCAATTATTTTCCAACATGTTATTGACAAATATATTTTTTGATGTGTACATAACAGTTCTTAAAGAATTGCCTCTTTGTGTATACTCACGGCAGTAAGATTGAATGTTGCAAATATGACAACTGATACAATGGGAGAAAATAACACTTTGTAATTCTCATTCATAATAAAAATGGACCAAATGATACAATGGGATCAAATCCTTGCACAAAGTTTTCTAAAATAATGAAATAAGCTAACTATCCAACAATCTACTATAATTAAATAGTAACAGAACTAGACAACTGTTTAAACCGTTTAATGACGATCAATGTGCGAAGTCAATGACGGTTAGCCATAAGGACTATATTTCGAATACAAAAGTGCTATATTTTACCACGAAATACTTCTCCACTGCCTCCATCTCCTAGTCTGTTGTCAACACTTAAGTGTTCTGTTGCCACATCAAGATCATCAAAGATAAAATGTTTAACTCCATAGTTTTGATGGTTGTAAGGAGATGCTAGGAGAGTCTATTTAGGACTCAGCAGAACTATCATTATTGTGGCGCCTATAAATGCATATGGATGTGATAACAAGTGTTGCCAACATAGAAGAAATAACACCTTTAAAAAAGAATAGGAAGAATAAGTAATTATATTGTGTATAAGAAATATCTACATGAAAAAAAATGATGAAATATATAAGAAAATTGAAATTACTACCAAGAGTGAGTTTCGTTTTCCAATTCCATGCTCCTGCATTATTTAGTTATGAAAGCAAATATGTGTTAGCATTGTGATAGTTCAAATATAATTTCGTATTTCAAAATTTAAGAATAATTGTATTCTGAGTTCCATGATATTTCTTAGGTTGTATCACATGCTTCTTGGTGTGTGTTATGTGAAAGCTTTGAGCATGTGATGTGTGCCTAATATCATGTGAGTGGCCATACTTGAACTGATTATACAATGGCTTGTATGTGATTTTCATATCATCTACAGGTTCAAGTTTGTATGGGGTTTCACCCTCAAACCAATGCCAACTCTTTTGTTTCCAGACACAGCATATATCATAGAAGCAAGTTGACTTCTGCCAATACTTCTAGATAGAAACTTCCTGAAACTCAAGTCATATTCTTTCAGAATATGATTCATGCTGGGAATGGACTTATCTAATTCAGAAGGAGATCCACTATCTTTGGATAATTTTAAAACTTTTTCCTTCAGTTCAGAATTTTCCGTTTCCAGCTTCTTAGTTTCAAATTCAAATTGCTTTTTCAGCTTTTTGTATTTGATACTAAGATGAGCCTTTAGTTCCAGAAGTTCTGTAAGGCTGGAAACTAACTCATCTCTAGTTAGTTCAGAAAATACCTCTTCAGAATCTGATTCTGATGTAGATTCTGATCCATCATCCACTGTGGACATAAGTGCGATGTTTGCCTGCTCGCCTTCAGAGTCTGATTCTGATTTTGAATCATCCCATGTTGCCATAAGACCTTTCTTCTTATGAAACTTCTTCTTGGGATTTTCCTTTTGAAGTTTTGGGCACTCATTCTTGTAGTGTCCAGGCTCATTGCATTCGTAGCACATGACCTTATTTTTGTCAAATCTTCTGCCTCCAGAAGATTCTCCTCTTTCAGGCTTCTTTGAGCTTCTGAAGCTCTTGAACTTCCTCTGCTTGCTTTTCCAGAGTTGATTAACTCTTCTGGAAATCATGGACAGCTCATCTTCTTCTTCTTCTGATTCTGATTCTTCAGAATCTACCTCTTCAGCCTGAAAAGCGTTAGTGCATTTTTTAAAATTAGATTTTAATGCAACAGACTTACCTTTCTTCTGAGGTTCATTTGCGTCAAGCTCAATTTCATGACTCCTCAAGGCACTGATCAGCTCTTCCAAAGAGACTTCATTCAGATTCTTTGCTATCTTGAATGCAGTCACCATTGGGCCCCATCTTCTGGGCAAGCTTCTGATGATCTTCTTCACATGATCAGCCTTGGTGTAGCCTTTGTCCAGAACTCTTAATCCAGCAGTTAGAGTTTGAAATCTTGAAAACATCTTTTCAATGTCTTCATCATCCTCCATCTTGAAGGCTTCATACTTCTGGATTAGCGCAAGACCTTTGGTTTCCTTGACTTGAGCATTTCCTTCATGAGTCATTTTCAAAGACTCATATATGTCATGGGCGGTTTCCCTGTTAGATATCTTCTCATACTCAGCATGAGAGATAGCATTCAGCAAAACAGTCCTGCACTTGTGGTGATTTTTGAATTCCTTCTTTTGCTCATCAGTCATTTCTTTTCTTGTGAGCCTTACACCACTGGCTTTAACTGGATGTGTGTAATGTAACACCCTTCTAAACCCCGTGGCAAATTAAATAAGTTTATTCAGAGTACATGAAAAGGGTGTCACAATTCAAAATAAATTAAAAACATCGTTCAGTCATGTCATGCATTCACTGAGGCAATTCTCATTAATTAAAACAATTCATGTCAACACAGCGGAATTAAATCAAACAGATTAAGTTTAACATTTTTCAAACTAATCCTTCAAACATCAAAACATAACTAGAGTTATAAAACATAAACTCTAAACATCGCGTCCCCAGTGTTACAACTATCAGAGCATGACACCTGACGCTAACTAAACAACTGACTCATGAGCTAATCCTCACCGAGTCGAACAGCCGCTATCCTCAATCTGAAAATGATCAACAGTAAGGGTGAGTCTCATTCACAATTAAACAATGTTATCAGTTCATAAGCGACAGAACATCAACAGCATAATATTCACCCAACATCAACATATATTCAGGCAAGTTTCATCATCACAAAACAATCAACCAAACATCATCAATATTTATAACACTGGAATGCATCCAATCATGTTATAAAAGTCATGCATATGAATGCAACTGACACTATGCATGTGGTACCAACCTCATCAAATGGGAATAACCCATGACCGATCCAACATCATCAAGATACGGCCCTGCCGGCATAGATTCCACACAATGGGAATCATGCCCTTCACTGATCCAACACACCCTTATGGATACAGTATCATCAATGAATATGAATGAATGCAAACATACATGAACATACTTATACCATCGTCCAGTCTAATGAGTAACATCATCTAATACTCATTTCATCATCATCATCATCATCATCATCATCAAGTATGTTTATATATATGCATCATTCAATCACAATAACATCATTAGACATCAAAACGATCACCACATGATCACATTATCAATATTATAATCATTTTATCACAACATCGCCACTTCAATCATATGAACAACATTATCATATCCCGACTCATCACACAATGCATACAACAATAATACATTCCACAATTATGTACCAAGTACATCAAACCCTCACAACGACAACATGAGATTTACATAATCATATTACTACGTCTAACACATCCATCACAATTCAACATATTGAATTATCCACCATTGGTATAACATACATTCATCATGTAACAATCACAACAATACATAGAAATTATCATTCATCAATTCCATGTATCACAATTAGCACATAATACAAAATCTTCATACATGTTATTCTTAAATAACCTTAATCCATGGCATACACAGATACAATTACATGTCATTTTCAAATAACATAATAATTAAATTATCTAGTGCTAATTAATTTATTTTAATCATAAAGAGCATTCCGTTAGCTTTCTAACGCTTCGAACGGCACCCAAAACGGACTTACGGATCAAAAGTTATGAGTTTTATAAAAATAAGTATTTTTCAAAAACGTACAGCGGTAACTGATTACCCAAACACTAGTAATCGGTTACTGAAGTTCAAAATCCCATATTTGCTGTTTTTACTATGGGTAATCAATTACACCCCTTTCGGTAACCGATTACTTCGTACCTGCAACCCAAAAACCAGTTTTCAGCACCTTGAATCCCCCCAAACATCCCCCAATCGAACCAATACGATTGTATACGAAAAACAAAGGGATTTCACATGCAATATGAGTTATATCATCAATCAAACAACACTTTTAACATCAACAATCACTACCAACAAGTAATCACACAAAGTTCACAAAATTGAACCTAAATACCAAAACCCCAACCTAGAACATATTCTCTATCGAATCAATAGTATACGATTTCAATCCTAACGCCTACGACCCGATAATAGAGGTTAACCGGAAGAGTCCCCCCTTACCTTAGAGTTTGGGATCCTTGAAGTTATCTTCCTCTTCTTCTCCTCTGTCGCACTTTCACGTTCTCTGCGTTCTTCCTCTTTCAGCTTTTGTTTTCACGTTCTCACTTCCTTTCTCTTATTTCCCTTATTTTATGAAAAACATAAAATTAGAAATGGGCTCCTTCACACTTACACCCCCTCATTACTAATTCCATCATATGGCCCAACAACTTAACATTTTATATTTCTTTCCACATAATTCAATAAAATGCTAATTCAAATTAATTAATTTAAAATTAAATTAAACTAATTAAATAAGGAATTTTGGGATGTTACATGTAACCATCCAACAGAAGATCCCATAGATCAGCATCTAGACCAAGAAAGTAACTTTCAAGTTTATATTTCCAGTATTCAAAGTTTTCACCATCAAACACTGGTGGTCTAGTATAACCATTGTTACCATTTCCATTGTATTGCTCAGCAGAGCCAGATGTAGATGGATTTGTTGGATCATCACCAGCCATCTTGACTTAAGCGTTTTTCTCTTCCTGAATCTTTTCTAAACACGGTTAAGTGCTTGCACCTTATAACCTAGCGCTCTGATGCCAATTGAAGGATAGAAAAACACTTAGAAAGGGGGGGTTTGAATAAGTGTAGATTAAAAACTTATAAGATAAAAACAGCTTGCACAAGTATTTTTATCCTGGTTCGTTGTTAACTAAACTACTCCAGTCCATCCTAGACAAGGTGATTTACCTCAACTGAGGATTTAATCCACTAATCACACGAGATTACAATGGTGTTCCACTTAGACAACTGCTAAGTCTTCTAGAGTCTTCTGATCACAACCTGATCACTCTAGGAGCAATCTGCTTAGATAACCTCTAAGACTTTTCTAGAGTCTTCTAATCTAACTGATCACTCTAGTCCTTTACAACTTAATGTAAACAAATTCTAAGAGTATTACAATGCTTCTTAAAAGCGATAATCACAACTGTGATATTTCTCTTACAGTTTAAAGCTTAATCTCACTAAAATATTACAACAGCAATAAGTGAGGTTGAAGATGAAGTTTGAGAGCTTTCAAATTTGACAGCATTTCTGTAAGTTTGCGCAAGAGTTCTTGTTTTGCTTCTCATCAAAACTTCATTTTATAGGCACATGAGAAGATGACCGTTGGGAGCATTTAATGCTTTGCGTATTCCGTACAGCATTGCATTTAATGTTTCACTCTTTTGTCAACTACCTCGAGCCTTGCTTTTGCTGTGACTACTGACGTTGCCGTTAATAGCTTCTAACGTTCCTTTTGTCAGTCAGCATAGCCTGCCATCTTGTACTTGATTCTGATTGATCTTTTGTAGATACAACATTTGAATATCATCAGAGTACAAACAGCTTGGTGCATAAGCATCTTCTGATCTTCTGACCTTGAAGTGCTTCTAAGCGTGAAACCATGACTTCAGTGCTTCTGCTTCTGAACTCCAGTCCTTCTGATGCTTCCATAGACCATGTTCTGATTCTGCTTGACCATCTTCTGATGTCTTGCCAGACCATGTTCTGATGTTGCATGTTGAACCTTCAGAGTCAAAGCTTCTGAGCGTTGATTTGTGCATACTCTTTATATATTTCCTGAAAAGGAAATTGCATAGGATTAGAGTACCACATTATCTTAAGCGAAATTCATATACATTGTTATCATCAAAACTAAGATAATTGATCAGAACAATTCTTGTTCTAACAAACAATATGTGTGAAGCATTCAACAGGGCAATTCTTGAAATTAGGGAAAAACCAATAATTTCTTTACTTGAAGGTATTAAGCATTATATAACTGTTAGGATTGTGAAGCAAAGAAAAATGCTGGAAAGACACAATGGTGATATTTGTCCTAATGTTCAAAGAAGGATTGAAGGCTACCAAAGGAAGGCAGGGGGTGGAAGGCTACATGGCACGGTGATGAGCAAATGGCTAAGTTCAGTGTATCTAATGAGAGAGATACATATGTTGTGGATCTGACAGCAAAGACATGTGCTTGTCGAAAATGGGACTTAACTGGTATACCATGTGAACATTCTATTGTCTGCATTTGGCATAATGGTTTGCAAGTTGAAAATTTTGTGTCAACCTATTATAGGTACATTCTTTTGTCTGCATTCTTTTGTGAAATCTGTCTGTATCCATAACTGTTGTGAAATCTGTCTGTATCCATAATGTGTGTATCTTGTGTTTGCAGGAAGACACAATGTCTGGCCACATACTCCCACATTGTGCTACCCTCAAATGGATCAAGACTATGGCCAGTGACAAATACTGAGTACATCAATCCACCCCTAATGAGAAGGGCACCAGGAAGGCCAAAAAAGTTAAGGAACAAATCCAATGATGAACAAAGGAAACCAGGTGTGCTGCCAAGACAATTGAAGACAATCAAATGCAAAAAATGTCACAAGTATGGACATAACACAAGGACATGTAAGGGAAAAAGGGCTGCTGACAGGAAGATTCCTAAGGGAGGAAACAAGCAGAAGACAGCAGGCAAGGCTAGCTCTAGTGGACAGCAGAAAAACAAGAAACAGAAAACAAGTGCTACTGAAGTTGAGGTGGTTGTTTCTCAGGGATCACAGACTCCACAACCATCTCAAAATTAGATGAAACTTAGACCTTTTATTTTGGTGTTTTGACTGTTATATTTTGCTGTAATGAAAAATAGTCCATATTTTGGTGTAGTATTGACAAGTAGATCACAGTCAAATTATGTTTTGGTGTAATGACAATTCAGCATACATTGCTGTCATGACAATTCTGTTTTGCTATATAATAGATGTTTATGTAATGACAATTACCCTTCTTTATCTGTTATGGATGTTTATGTTTGGCTATATTGAAAATTAACACTATTCTTTTGCTGTCGTGACAATTATGTTTGTGTAATCAACAACTAATTCATTGGAACAACTTAATCCAACAAGTTACATTTCAGAAAAGTACAACATACATCACTTAATTCAGCTTCTAAACATCTTAATTCAGCTTCTACAACAATTAACAACCAACTAAAACAACCTAATTCAGATTCTTGACAATTAATTAAACACTTCTTCAACATTACATTACATATCAATCCTACAATGAGCACTACAACTAATATAACTAATCCTTGACAGAATCTCAGCTTCTTTTTCAAATTGTCATCTTGTTTCATCTTCAAATTATCCTTCTTCTTGTCTTCATCAATTCTCTTCATCAGTGACAAAATCACCTCCTTAGCACGACCCGACATTTCTTCATCGTACCAGTTGAAGAAATTACACCCCTTTCGTCCCTGCAACTGGAATTCATACGAAGCAGCCATTAAACGAGTATACATAATCAGGTCAGCTTCTCAAATTCGTACAACAATAAAATTCAATCATTTAGATACGAACTGGTCTTTACCTTGTATAAACCACAACCATTAAACCTCCGCCCAGGATTCTCCTTCGTCCACGAGGTAGTGAGTGGCGAATCAAGGTCACAGAAGCAGCGAACCTGTCTTCTTCGTGACACGCAACTGTTGTTGGATACGACATAAGAATTAGCTGACATGGTAGAACTGAGATGAAGAGATGAAGAGACACGATATGTGTGAAGAGGCACGAAGAGATGAAGAGAAATCTGAAGCTGACGAGAGAGATGAACAGAAAATTTGGGATTTAGGGTTACTGAAAATAAAAGGAATTTTTTTTAATTTGATTTCTTTATTTTCTGAAATGTTATATCTAATATTACTAATGACGTGTAAAAGCAATATAATACAATTAATGACGTGTAAGTATCTAGTTAAACACTTAATCTGGCCACATCAGCTTTTTTGGAGAGGAAATGGGGTTTAGGATCAGTTTTACAAACTTTAAGCAAGTATAGGGACGACTTTGTTCTGTTTTAAAAATGCAGGACCAGTTTCGTGAGTTGATCAAAATACGAGGACTAAAAGTGTTATTAAGCCTAAAGAAAAAGTAGTTGTTTCATTATCTCACTCATTCCATTATAAATTCAACCAACACTCTAACTCAGAAGCCACTTCTCTCACTCTCCCTCTGCATATTCCCAACACTTCAAACTAAAACTCATCTCCCTTATCTCCTTCATCCACCTTTTGTATTAGACAAGAGGTATCTTTTATTGCGTTTTTTCCCTTATTAGTTTTTATTAAGTTATTTTGCTCATCTTGTTCTTTATTACATCTATAAATATATTTATTCTTTTAATAAAACAATTTCCATTTACATTGGGTAGATAGAGATAAAAATTTGATAATCGAATTTTGTGTAGATTAAAAGAGATTATGAATGATTGTTAACCTCTACATGATCAATCTTGGAAAAATGCCTTTTGATTGTAAATTCTTAACAAAACTCACTTTTAATTTGCTGCCCGCGACGATCGAATTTATCGATCAGAGTAATCAGCAATACCCCGCAATCCGTTAGCTATACTGATCAAATCTATTGATCATTGCATCTAGTGGTGACAAATCAAATCAGGGTTGTATGCCAAACTTCAAAACACTTTCATCTTCAAAACAAATTGAAAACTACGATAGGCCACTCAAAAAGCCTCCAAACAAATTACAAACGACCTCATACTAATTCAAAGGCGTACAACTCTGTGCCCGATCTACGTTGACTCTGATTCTCCATAAGGAGATACGTATGCACTTGGTAACAAGGCGAGTCTCCCCCGCTAAAATCTCAATTCACTCAAATCTCAATTTTCGCCCTATTCATTTCCTTAGCCATTGAATCTAAATTTTAACCATAAAACCTTTGCCTAAACATAAAACCTTAGGAAAGGGTTGAGGGTGCCTAACACCTTCCCTCGACATGATTATAATAACTTATCCCGAATCTCTAAACTGCGTAGGGTTTCCTATTCGCCCTTCAGAATAGGTGGCGACTCTAAGTCTTAATTTTTAGGGCAGATTGCTACAATATATATAGAATTAAGTAAAATATAACTTATAATTAATAAGTTAATATATTTCAAATCTTTGAAAAAAATTATATATATATTTATAAATTTTTTGCAATTATAACATTTGCTGCTCCCTCTAATATTTTTGACAAGATCCGTCATTAGTAAATAATTCACTAAATTCTATTATTTTTATTTTAAATATAATATAATTTATGTTTTCTTTTATGGTTAGCCACACTAATATATATTGTCTGGATCCACCCTTGTTGTTAATTTAAATTAAATACGTCTAAAATATAAGTTTAAAATTTAAATTATTTAACATAAATCCAACCAAATATTTCTTATCTTATCTAGTAAGTTCCGCTGCTTGCTTGACCGAGATTCACACAATTATTTTATCAGTTGGAGGCATATATTCCAATTCCAATTTGTGTGGCAAACTTCAATAGTGAAAATTGTGAGGTGAAAACATTATTCAATTTAGATTTAACTAAGAAAAAGTTAGAAGACATACAATATATGTGGTGGTCGTATTAATGCTTCACATCAAACAAGTAACCATAATAAGCTAATTAGTACAAAAGTCCACTTAGCATGTTTCTTCAATTTCAACTTTTTTTCCCTCTTTTAGTTTTTTTTCTATTTATTTTAAATCATTATATATATATATATATATATATATATATATATATATATATATATATATATATATATATATATATATATATATATATATATAAAATAGAAATTAACAGATAAAAAATTACGAGGAAAAAATAATGAATTGGAGCTAATTTAATAAATGAACAATTCAAATATTATTATTCTTTTTCAATATATAAATTATCATTTATTAATAAAAAATGAGAATAAATTTTATTCACTAAAAATGAAACAACAAATTTTCATGAAACTCAAATCCGAGATAACATTGGGATAAGCTGGGGATGACGTGGCAGTCTATGAGAGGTTGGAAACATTGCTTGGAGATATTGGGGATAGGGTGTGTCTTGGGAAACCACTGAGTCTGATACAATTAATTGGCCACGTGAAGGGTAAAGAGAGAAAGGAGAACGCGTGTCACGCGTGGATGTGGTGTAGACCGTCGGATGCCAGATGGAGGGTGGTGATGAGTCTAATAGTGGAACGTTAGAAGTGGGAAACAACTGGTTTGGGGAAACATGTTGTGTAATTGGTGTACTTGGACCATGAAGAATGGTTGAAAACATTACAATAATTATTTTTATTATTATTATGAAAAGAACAAATGCTTTTTATCAGCATCCATCATTATCATGGTGGAAATGATGTCTCCTATTGGATGAACATAACACGTTCAGCGATGGAAAATGAAACGTAGTACTTTTGATTCGATGAATAGAAATGTACTTTGAACTGATGTAAGCATATGCTTGGTTTGAAATAAAATAAAATAATAAAAAGGAAAGAGAGTAGAAATTTCGTGGGTGACTTTTGAATTGACTATAAAGCCATGAGAATCATCCTCATTCTCATCTATCATCACCTGAACAGCTTCTAAACACTATCTTCCTCATTCTCAATCCCAACACAGCCATCTATCATCACCTGAACTGCTTCTAAACATTATCATCTTCACTTTCACAACTTATTTTTGCAGGTAAACAGAACTTGACGAGGAAACTCGTCATTGGTAATAAATCGAACTTTCCATATTTATTTTATCACTTTTTCTTGTAAGTACTTTGTTATCATAATTTACTAACTTAAATTTAAATTTCCTGTGTTTGTAGCATTTGCAGTGATCATAGCCATATATTTCTATAAGCGGAAGTCATATGTACAATCTCGCAGCCTCTCTTCTGAGCTCACTTCAAAGGATCTTGAAAGTGGAAGTCAACACTTATCATTTTAGTTATAGTGAACTTGAAGAAGCCACAAACAACTTTGATCCATCCAAAGTGCTGGGAAAAGGAGCCTTTGGGACGGTGTATTACGGTAAATTCTAACATCTTATCGTAGTGGAAATGGATTCTTTGAGGTTAATAGTTCGTTTTGTTTATGGTATTTAGAATTTTTCATACTTTATATGATCTTAATGAAGATATCTGTCGAATGATGTTTCTTGTTTAGGAAAACTTAATGATGGGCGTAGTGTTGCGGTGAAGAAGTTACTTGAGAAAAACAATTACAAAAGAGTTGAGCAATTCAAGAATGAAGTTGAAATCATGGCATCATTAGTCCATGAAAATCTTGTGTCTCTATATGGATGCACTTCACTTCACAGTCCCGAGCTTCTACTTGTCTATGAGTATGTTTCTAATGGAACCGTTGCTGATCCTCTCCGTGGTAAAGAAGCAAAACATGGAAAACTTACTTGGCCTATTAGAATGAATATTGCTGTGGAGACAGCAAAGGCGTTGGAGTATATTCATACATCTAAAATCATTCACAGAGATATTAAAACAAATAATATTCTCCTTGACACTCATTTTCGTGTGAAGGTAGCCGATTTTGGACTCTCGCGCCTTTTTCAAGTCGATAAAACTCATGTTTCAACGGCTCCACGAGGGACTCTGGGTTATTTGGATCCTGAATACCAGCAATGCTCTCAACTTACCGTTAAAAGTGATGTGTATAGCTTTGGTGTTGTGATGATTGAGTTGATATCGTCTTTGCGTGCCGTTGATAATATAACAAGTGATGGGCATGAATTTGATTTGGCTTGCATGGCTCTAACCAAAATTCAAAACCAAGCATTGCATGAAATTGTGGATCCTACACTCGGTTTTGAATCGGATTCTAAAGTAAAGAACATGATCATTGCCATGGGCGACTTAGCATCTCAATGTTTGCAAAGTTCGAAAAATTCGAGACCTACCATGAATAAAGTGTTGGAAAGTTTAGAGGAGATTCAAAAAGATGGTAAGCTTAAAAGCCAACCCGAGGTAATGGGCATTTCGAATTTATCTGATGAGGCTTCCACCTCCACTATCACCTGAGTCGAATGTTAGGAGCAGTTAAACAACTCCGAATACTAGTGGATAAATCGGTTCGATTTGATATGTTCTTCATGGTTTTCCACATACTTTATTTATTTAAACTAATTTCATATATTAAACATAAAAGAAAGCAGATCTAGACATTTAGTGTAGTGGGGACAAAAAAAATATATCGAACTTTCCTTTTAAAAATAAGAGTAAAATGTTCAATGAGAGATAAAGAGACTAATGTTAGAAAAATATATGGATAGTTATTGTTATAGCTTATTAATTTGACTGTAAATTTTTTTATATATATAGATGTCTAGTTATGTTTAAAGTCAGTCACTACATTTCTTTCTATGTGCAAATGTATATTTGATCACTAAGTTGGTAGAGAAAAAAGATGAATATAAAATAATTTCTAATGTGATAGAAAAAGTGAGATAGAAAATAAAATATAAGAATGAAAGTTCGTGAATTTTATGTGTTGAATGAATAGAAAAACGAGCACAAACAAAGAAGAAAAAATATTTAAATATTATATACAAATATTTGAAATAAGTTTTACAAATGTTTATTAGGTTTAAAAGCATTTTACATCCTTTATTTTAAAAAGTACGATTAGTGGTTTTTTGTGCTCGGGCATTACCCCTTTATTATGTTCCGTTGTGTTTCAATGAAGATGGAGAACTACACATAAGTGTTCGTGGTGCTTGGCGTTCCTTTGATCGAAGTCGTGGTTTGGTTGTTTGTGATCCAAAGGAACAAAGCTATCGAAGATTTGTTTTGGAGGAAAACATATATTGGATGGAAGAAACTGTGTACCATGACAGTTTGGTTTTCCCCCATGAACCCTTAGATCAAACAAGTTTTCCTTCTTCTTCTTCGGGTTCCTTTATGCAAATGAAGCTCAAGTTTTCACACACCATTTTGAGTTGTTTAGTTTGTAATGCTACCTCTAGGAAGATGTTGTTGTAAATCATGATGATAGAGTTGTTTTCCTTTAATTTTTGTTTTTTGTTTCATTTCAATGTAGACTTGTTTAACCAAATTCATGATTTGTAGAACAATATAGGGGACAAGATGTAAGGATGGTGTACCTCCCATGAATTCTCTAATGATTGGTTAATCCATACAGAGCTGTGATTAGGGGTGGCAAACGGGCATGCCCGCCCCGCAAAAGCCCGCGAAAAAATGGGGCGGGGCGGACTTTTTTAAGAGTGCGGGTCTAAAACCTTGCCCCGCCTGCAAAAAAGTGAGGGCGGGGCGGGGAAAGCGCACCAAAAAACGGGGCGGACACACTAAAGAGAGCGGGCCTAAAATCTTGCCCCGCCCCACGAAAAAGTGCGGGTAAAACGGGCTTTTCCCGCGGGCCGGACCCGTTTTGCCACTCCTAGCTGTGATGCATCAAATATTGTTGGATGGTTCAAGCAGTTTTGTCGGAGAAAAAACAACTTCGGCATGCGATAATTCAGCTAGAGGATTTAACATGATTGATGATATCAAAACCAAATTGTCGGAGAAAAAACAACTTCGGCATGCGATAATTCATCTAGAGGATTTAACATGATTGATGATATCAAAACCAAATTGATGAAACACGCCCCCCATGGCTCGTATCAATGTCGCACTTGAGCTTGTAAGTATTAAATTCACACTTATTGTCTTGTATATTTGTTAGTGATGTGGTCCTTAGAGAAATTTTAAGTTTACGAAGTACATTGCAATGTCAATAACCGGGATGATGAAGTCAACGATATATACTAAACTCAGTGATATATATTTATCTCATATATTTGGTTTGTTTTTGACAGCTTCTAAACTCAGGAGGGGTGTGTATTTGTTTTCTCCTTAACAAAAAAATTGGTTATGATTTAACAAGATAACCAAGAGACCACAGGGCCAAATCAAGAAACCAACAGTTATGGTAAACCATGAACCAGTCCACTGGTTGGTCTGATAAGGTCTCAGAAACTGTTAGAAAACCATTTTGAAGCACAAGGTACCTTCTTTCCAAAGCTTTGGTTAATCATCTAAAAAACTTTGGCTCCTTGAGCTACAAACATGTTCTTGATGAAAAGAGACAAAAGCTACAAGATATATGCGAGCCTATGACTCTAGTTGGTTATCGTGTGACTAGAGCATGTAGACTATACTTTCCAATTACAATGAAGATTGAAGTTAGTAGAGATAAGGTGGTAAATGAGCAAGACTAACGGGATTGTAGAACTTGAACAAACAACTTCTGTAACTTATTTTCATCAGTAGTTGAAGATGTCAGTGAGAAATCAAAAGATGTAAATGTTGAACCAACCTTACCAATCTAAAGGCCATAAAGGCATAAACAATTTCCAGTCAGGCTCAATGATTCTTAACCATTCTCTGATGATGCAGTACATACTGATACGTGAACTTGTCAAGCTAAAATGGGTGTTAAAGGTATAGATAAATCTTGATGGAACCATTGCAAAACACAAGCCTACTCTGGTAGGAAAAAGCTTACTACAAAAGCAAGGCTTGGGCTATACTGAAATTTTTGAACCTGTAGCTAGATTTGAAACTGATAGACTACTTTTGGCTATAACTAGTGCAAGAAACCGATACTTGTACCACTTAGATGTAAAAAACTTCAAGTTAAATGGACCGTTAGAAGATATGGTATTACAAGTGCAAGAAACCGATACTTGTACCTGTAACTATATTCATTTCTATCCGATCAAATGACTAGAGACAAATTGCAAGTGATTCATTGTCCAACCGAAGCTCAAGTGGCTGACAAGTTTTACATTATTGAGAAATTAAGAGTTGAATTGGGAGTAACATTGATGAAGAAACAGTTGTTTGAATTAAGAGAAAATGTTTGGAATATACATAAACCACAAAATAGTGTCAAAGTTACATAAACCACAAAACAAAATACCCCATATGTCCGCTACATCAAACCAAAGTAGTTTCCATTTTGACACTTCCGCTCCTCCACCCGCTGCACCAGATGATAGATGTCTGCTGAATAATGATCTAGCTTGACTCTCACCTAGTCAAAACGATACAAAAGTCTTGTTCAGTTAGTATTTAACTACAATATGTTGTTAAGTAGTTTGCTTATTTCAATTATTTTGGCTAACTTTATGTAAATATATACTATGGATTGATTTCAATGTATCATTCAGTGCAGTTTTACTATGAAATGAGCATTACAAAATGTTACTTATCTCTCATTATATTTATTCTGGATATCATCTAAGACTCATTTGTCACTTCTGCAACATGATCAGTCTCAAATTTAATTTCTTCAATTTTTATTGTAGTAAAATAAGATAAATGATTTGACCAATCAATTATAAATAAATACTAGTTAAGATAAAATATAAAAAAAATTTATATTTAATATTAATTTAAATTAAATAAGTCTAACCTACAAAACCAAACCAAATTGTATTTAAGCCATAACACCAAATTAGAGAAATATCTCCAATTTATTCTGAATATTAATTTAAATTAATTATGTCTAAAATATCCTAGCCATATTATTTTTAAGCCATTTGTAACACTAAGTTAGAGAAATATTTTCAATTTATTTTAAATATTGATTTAAATCAAATATGTCTAAAATACAAATCCAAATTAAATTGTTTTTAAGCCATATATGACACCAAATTGGAGAAATATTTCTAACTTGTTTTAATTATTGATTTAAATTAAACATGTCTAATAAAAATAAAAAATTTAAATTAAGAAAAAGCTAACGTGTGCCCAAAGGCACAAGTTAATAAATTAGTTATAAAAAATTTATTTTTGGAGCACGTGTATTCAATGTTTTGAAAATTTAAATATAATTTTATTATATTTAATTATATTTACTTTTTTTTTAATTATAATATCCTTAACATGTATCATAAGGGCACATGTTAACAATATACGCAGTAGTCAGGGACGTACCTATATTGTGGCAGGGTGTGGCTTTAGTTTTCAATTTTTTTTTTAATATTATATATAAATTAGAGAAACCTGACTACAAAGTTTAATATTAACTTACTGAAACAACATACTTTATTATTAAATATATATTTTTTATGTTGTATTGTTTATATTATTTTATTTAGAATAAAAAAACCTACGATCTAAAAGACTAGAACCTTTTTAAAAACTAACTAATATATTCATTAACTATATTATGTAATTGATAATTTATTATAATAAATATTAATAATATTAAAAATATATATATAATACATATGTTTGTGAGTTCTTGTCAACTCAGGTCCTGAAACGTTGGCAGATTTGTTTCCGAATCTTTTTACGGAAATTTTGGCAAAGGATGGAAGTGTGGCTAGTATGGGGAATTGGAGTGGAGCTGTTTGGGAGTGGAATATCAGGTCCGCAAGCGAGGTTTTGGGTCTTGAAGCAACTAGGGAACATGAAGAGCTGGAAATCTTGATGCATGACATTAGGCTGGTAGAGAATGTTAATGACCAAGTTGTTTGGCCATATGATAAGTATAAAAAATATTCTGTAGCATCTGCTTATGATTTAATGCTGAAGGCCCGTGTGGATGAGGCGTCAAATGTAGTGTTGGGAGCAGGAAACCAGCTTTGTTGGGGAGCTATTGTTCCTTCGAAACTCAAGATATTTGGCTGGAGAGTTCTTCAGGATAGGTTGCCTACCAAAAAACAATTATTCTCTAGAGGCATAATTACACAAATCCAAGACACTCTTTGCATCGTGTGTCAACAAGAGGTGGAGGACATTACTCACTTACTGTTTCAGTGTGGAAATTTGCAGAATGTTTGGAGAAGAATCTATATTTGGTTGGAAATTAATTTGGTTCCAATTGGTGACTGTTGCAACAATTTTCTGAGTTTTGTAACAGGGTTAGCAGGGATGATGTCACCTAGAAGGGCTGCTGCAATCTGGTTGACTTGTTGCTGGTGTATATGGATGCAACGCAATGATATTATCTTTAATGATGCTGAGTTCGATTCGGAAGAATTGTTTTTTAGGATCCTTTGGCAATCGTGGTGGTGGCTTGCCTTGGAAGCCAAAGATAGAATAGCTTGTAATTTCTATGAGTGGTTTCAAAACCCACACCTATGTGCATAGTTAGTTGGCTGATTTTGGTTTGCACTGTTTCTCTTGTAAGGGTTAGAGTACCCCTAATACTCTCTTAATCTATTACATGAGCTGCTTAAAAAAAAAAACTCAATTTTAAATAGATTTAAAGTATAAGTATAGTAGTATAAATTAAAAAAATTATAATAAAGACATCATAAATTACAACTCTTATGCACTATATGTTGTTAAAATAAGTTTTTTATTTTTTTATCAAGTGTAAATAACAATTTATAATAACTGACATAAATTCAAAAATATTTTACTAATTAAATTAATGAACCGTGTGGACGACCATCATAGATAACTGTTAGAAAACTAAAGTTCTTAAATAAAACATAGATACCTCTAAAACTTCAAACAATTTTAAATTTAAGATATATATATATATATATATATATATATATATATATATATATATATATATATATATATATATATATATATATATATATATATATATTGAATTAAGTAAAATATAACTTATAATTAATAAGTTAATATATTTCAAATCTTTGAAAAAAATTATATATAATTATAAATTTTTTGCAATTATAACATTTGTTGTTCCCTCTAATATTTTTGACAAGATCTGTCATTAGTAAATAATTCACTAAATTCTATTATTTTTTATTTTGAATATAATATAATTTATGTTTTCTTTTATGATTAGCCACACCAATATATATTGTCTGGATCCGCCCCTGTTATTAATTTAATTAAATACGTCTAAAATATAAGTAATATAAGTTCAAAATTTAAATTATTTAACATAAATCCAACCAAATATTTCTTATCTTATTTAGTAGGTTCCGCTGCTTGCTTGACTGAGTTTCACACAATTATTTTATCAGTTGCAGGTATATATTCCAATTCCAATTTATGTGGCAAACTTCAATAGTAAAAATTGTGAGGTGAAAACATTATTCAATTTAGATTTAACTAAGAAAAAGTTAGAAGACATACAATGCATGTGGTCGTGTTAATGCTTCACACCAAACAAGTAACCATAATAAGCTAATTAGTACAAAAGTCCACTTATTCAATTTCAACTTTTTTTTCCTCTTTTACTTTATATATTTCTATTATATATATATATATATATATATATATATATATATATATATATATATATATATATATATATATATATATATATATATATATATATATATATATATATATATATATATATATATATATATAAAATAGAAATTAACGGATAAAAAATTACGAGGAAGAAATAGTGAATTGGAGCTAACTTAATAAATGAACAATTCAAATATTATTATTCTTTTTCAATATATAAAATATCTCTTATTTTAAATCATTGTAATTAGAAAATAAATATATATATATATATATATATATATATATATATATATATATATATATATATATATATATATATATATATATATATATATATAATAGAAATTAATAGATAAAAAATTACGAGGAAGAAATCGTGAATTGGAGCTAACTTAATAATTGAACAATTCTAATATTATTATTCTTTTTCAATATATAAATTATCTCTTATTTTAAATCATTGTAAATAGAAAATATATATATATAAATATATATATATATATATATATATATATATATATATATATATATATATATATATATATATATATTTACAATAGAAATTAACGGATAAAAAATTACGAGGAAGAACTAGTGAATTGGAGCTAACTTAATAAATGAACAATTCAAATATTATTATTCTTTTTTAATATATAAATTATCTTTTATTAATAAAACATGAGAATAAATTTTATTCACTAAAAATGAAACAACAAATTTTCATGAGTTCTTAAGAAAAACTCAATGATATATTGTATTATATGATAAAAATATTAATTTCCATAATATACTTTACAACAACTAATGGCTAAAAAAAAATATTATTATATTTATTACCTTTATAATAATTAAATTTCTTTGGTATTAATATTGTTGTTTCTGATAATTCAAATGCAAATCTCTAAAGTAGACAAATGACATTTAATTCTATTTTGTTTGTAAAGTATTTGAATATTTTATTTTATTTTTTATAAAAAAGTTCTTCAATTTCACAAATGTGTTTTTTTATTTTCAATCATACTCACTTTGTTTAGGTTTAATTTTAATCATCTATTTTCTAAATTCTAAACCCAAAATCTAAAACAAATTTACACTATTCTAATCCTATATTACAAGTCATTGACCTCTCTTTCAATATTAATAATATCTTAATGGAAGCCTGACTCATACAGTGGAAGTCTAAGCTAATAATGTGTACTTATCTTATCATGTTCCTTGCATTTTGCTTTGTCGGTAGTAGTATAAAAGTCATTATGCTGAATTTTGCAATTATAACCATATTTTAAAATTATCTTATCATGTTCCTTGCAATTGTGTCGGTTGTATTATTATGCACAAAATTAATCTGAGTTTTAGTCATGAAACCAATAGTGACTATATCCACAGATGAGATCAACTATCTTGTTTAAATATTTGTTGTAGAAACTTAAATTTTATTTTTTTTAAAACAAATTTATAGTTTGGAAAACTTTTAATAAATATATAAATACAACTTTTCCAAAATTTATAATAAATAAACTTCCCATTATTTTTTAATTTGATTATTTTCAAAAAAATAAATTATGTCCTGGTAAACTTAAATTATATCTTTTTGTTCTCTTATTTATTAGAATTTATACAACCAAAAAAATAAAAAAAAAGTAATCTCCATAAAAAATCAATTTTTTTTAAATTAGAATTTAAATAAAAATTAAAAAAATCATTAGAAAAAACCTTGCAATTAATTTC
The DNA here is from genome assembly GCF_029867415.1 of Vicia villosa. Taxonomy (NCBI): domain Eukaryota; kingdom Viridiplantae; phylum Streptophyta; class Magnoliopsida; order Fabales; family Fabaceae; genus Vicia; species Vicia villosa. Next base: position 5,387,978 of record NC_081183.1, read on the forward strand.
ATAGCAAAGATGATTTTTTTTTTCAATAACAAGAATGAATTTTGAAAACTCTATTTTTTAATATTATGGAAATTGATTTGTGGGTATGAAATTATTTACATATTTTATTTGATATTATTGATTATTAGTACCATTATTTTTTTATGTTTGATTTTGTTGAATTTTCACATGACACTCGGTAAAAACTTTTTATGAAAACAATTTTATTATTATTATGAAAAGAGAACTTTTTATGCAATTGAATTACTAGTCTAGTACATTCTCAGTCTCACAAAAGCCAAATTTCTACTAAAATGGGGACACTCTTTTAATATTTTAATGTCACTTTTTCTATTTTAGGTATTTTAATCACATGCACACTACAGTACTTAGTACAAAAGTTGTCATGGAATCCATTCAAAGTGATGAAAACGTGTGGACAAAGGTTGGGAGCTTGTCCTCCTAGTACTAACAAAAGTTGTCTGTATAACGTGGCCGTGGGGAATCACTCAAAGTGATATAGTGATGAGATTGTGTGAACAGAGTCATACAAAAGTTGGGGTATGTCCTACTTCTATTGTGGGAATCTCAAAGTGATAATATGATAATTAAAGTGAGAACCCGTGGACTGCTATAAATCCAGCAGTCAGGAAAGAGGGGTGCAGTTACGGTGCATAGATAAAAATTTATGCACCGTGCATAGAGTATTATTGACCATTGGATCATTAGATCAAATTATAATTATTACTCAATACTCAATACTCACTACTCAATAGTCAATACTCAATACTCAGTACTCAATACTCAATACTCAATACTGGATTAAAAATATGATTCAATGGCTTAGATTGACTTATGCATGGTGCATAAGTAAAATCCTTATGCATATTAGTCAATGTCATGAAAAGAGAAACTCAATGTTTTTCTTACTTAAATTTAATTTATAGTAAAATATTAATTTAGAAAAGAAAACTTAGATTTTCATACTAATTTTAATTTGTTCTTTAGAGAAATAGAAAGACATTAATTTATTTCTTATTGTGAGAAAATAATAAAATAAAAGATATGTAAAACACTAATTTGATATTTTTAAGTGGCTAGAAAATACTTCAAAATTTATGGCTAAGTTTTAAAATGTGAAAAGGAAAATTTTAATAGGTAAATAAAAATATATATATCTAATTTATTATAATAAAATAAGATAAATGATTTGACCAATCAATTATAAATAAATACTAGTTAAGATAAAATATAATTTTTTTTTATATTTAAATATTAATTTAAATATACTATGGATTGATTTCAATGTATCATTCAGTGCAGTTTTACTATGAAATGAGCATTACAAAATGTTACTTATCTCTCATTATATTTATTCTGGATATCATCTAAGACTCATTTGTCACTTCTGCAACATGATCAGTCTCAAATTTAATTTCTTCAATTTTTATTGTAGTAAAATAAGATAAATGATTTGACCAATCAATTATAAATAAATACTAGTTAAGATAAAATATAAAAAAAATTTATATTTAATATTAATTTAAATTAAATAAGTCTAACCTACAAAACCAAACCAAATTGTATTTAAGCCATAACACCAAATTAGAGAAATATCTCCAATTTATTCTGAATATTAACTTAAATTAATTATGTCTAAAATATCCTAGCCATATTATTTTTAAGCCATTTGTAACACTAAGTTAGAGAAATATTTTCAATTTATTTTAAATATTGATTTAAATCAAATATGTCTAAAATACAAATCCAAATTAAATTGTTTTTAAGCCATATATGACACCAAATTGGAGAAATATTTCTAACTTGTTTTAATTATTAATTTAAATTAAACATGTCTAATAAAAATAAAAAATTTAAATTAAGAAAAAGCTAACGTGTGCCCAAAGGCACAAGTTAATAAATTAGTTATAAAAAATTTATTTTTGGAGCACGTGTATTCAATGTGTTGAAAATTTAAATATAATTATATTATATTTAATTATATTTACTTTTTTTTAATTATAATATCCTTAACATGTATCATAAGGGCACATGTTAACAATATACGCAGTAGTCAGGGAAGAAGTACCTACATTGTGGCAGGGTGTGGCTTTAGTTTTCAATTTTTTTTTTTTAATATTATATATAAATTAGAGAAACCTGACTACAAAGTTTAATATTAACTTACTGAAACAACATACTTTATTATTAAATATATATTTTTTATGTTGTATTGTTTATATTATTTTATTTAGAATAAAAAAACCTACGATCTAAAAGACTAGAACCTTTTTAAAAACTAACTAATATATTCATTAGCTATATTATGTAATTGATAATTTATTATAATAAATATTAATAATATTAAAAATATATATAATACATATGTTTGTGAGTTCTTGTCAACTCAATTTTAAATAGATTTAAAGTATAAGTATAGTAGTATAAATTAAAAAAATTATAATAAAGACATCATAAATTACAACTCTTATGCACTATATGTTGTTAAAATAAGTTTTTTATTTTTTTATCAAGTGTAAATAACAATTTATAATAATTGACATAAATTCAAAAATATTTTACTAATTAAATTAATGAACCGTGTGGACGACCATCATAGATAACTGTTAGAAAACTAAAGTTCTTAAATAAAACATAGATACCTCTAAAACTTCAAACAATTTTAAATTTAAGATATATATATATATATATATATATATATATATATATATATATATATATATATATATATATATATATATATATATATATATATATATATATATTAAATTAAGTAAAATATAACTTATAATTAATAAGTTAATATATTTCAAATCTTTGAAAAAAATTATATATAATTATAAATTTTTTGCAATTAAAACATTTGCTGCTCCCTCTAATATTTTTGACAAGATCTATCATTAGTAAATAATTCACTAAATTCCTATTATTTTTTATTTTGAATATAATATAATTTATGTTTTCTTTTATGATAAGCCACACCAATATATATTGTCTGGATTCGCTCCTGTTATTAATTTAACTAAATACGTCTAAAATATAAGTAATATAAGTTCAAAATTTAAATTATTTAACATAAATCCAACCAAATATTTCTTATCTTATTAAGTAGGTTCCGCTGCTTGCTTGACTGAGTTTCACACAATTATTTTATCAGTTGCAGGCATATATTCCAATTTCAATTTATGTGGCAAACTTCAATAGTAAAAATTGTGAGGTGAAAACATTATTCAATTTAAATTTAACTAAGAAAAAGTTAGAAGACATACAATGCATGTGGTCGTGTTAATGCTTCACACCAAACAAGTAACCATAATAAGCTAATTAGTACAAAAGTCCACTTACCATGTTTCTTCAATTTCAACTTTTTTTTCCTCTTTTACTTTATATATATATATATATATATATATATATATATATATATATATATATATATATATATATATATATATATATATATATATATATATATATATATATATATATATATATATATATATATATATATTTATATATATATATATATATATATATATATATATATATATATATATATAATAGAAATTAACGGATAAAAAATTACGAGGAAGAAATAGTGAATTGGAGCTAACTTAATAAATGAACAATTCAAATATTATTATTCTTTTTCAATATATAAAATATCTCTTATTTTAAATCATTGTAATTAGAAAATATATATATATATATATATATATATATATATATATATATATATATATATATATATATATATATAATAGAAATTAATAGATAAAAAATTACGAGGAAGAAATCGTGAGAGAATATTACTACCCCAACCACAAAGACTCGGTAATAACTAAAACCATCAAGCTTCAAAATGCAAGTTCTGAGTCTTTGCATGAGGAGAACGCCTCCTTGAATAACAACAATTGTCTTACATAAAAGCCAGGTAAGATTTTGGCATGAAGGCGACGTGATTCTAAAATATACTCAAAATTATATTCTTTATAATGATGATTATAAAACTTGGTTAAAACAAATCTAATTATATTTGAATTTGATTTTAATAAGAACTCCAATTTTCCGAGATAATATTCAAAGCAAATATTTTTCAAATGAGTACATGCTTTAAATCAGATATTTGATTGAACAGAAAAGAAAACAAATCCTAAAGTCGTAAGATACAATCCATTAAAACACACACGCCAAATAAGTAGCTCGAGGAAAAATGTCTCGTATAAAGTTAAAACATCTTACTTAACATGTTTCTTAAGACAATTGCATTATTTGATACCTCGAAACAAAATATATCGCATAAAGTCATAACATCTTGTTTAACAAATTGCCTATAAAATTTTGTCAATTAGATGTATTAACAACATCAAAGGTTAAAATCAGTAATTTGTAATGATTCAAAAGTAATTTTTTAATTGAAAACACAAAATTATATTTGATAATTTTATAAGAATTTGAAAACATATTTAAAAAAATCTATTTTTAATTGATCCATTTTATAAAGAAAATGCGAGAAATGAAAACACAGCATATCTTGAATTTTTTTTTTGAATAACAAGTTTTTTAAAAAAAATTTCAGAAATAACCAACTTTTCAAAAAAATTACACAAATGTCACTTTTTTGCTATCTGCAGCACGTTGTCGCCAGGGGGGGGTGGCGACAACACTTGGCCCATAACGTGGTCGCCAGCCCCATTGGCGCCTACATGCAATATTTAGGTGTTGTCGCCACCCCCCCGGCGACAACACCCCCCCTTATTTTTTTTTTCTTTTTTTTTTGTTATTTTTTTCTTTAACATAATTTCTCTTAAAATATTTTCAGTATTTTTTTTTTAATAACTACAATTTTTTAATATTATTTTTTCGTATTTTTTTTAGTATTTTTTTTTTAACAACAATTTTTAACAATAATTTCTCTTATATTGTTTTTTTAATAACTACAATTTTTAACAACAATTTTTTTAATAACTACAATTTTTAACAATCATTTCTCTTATATTGTTTTATTTTATCTATCTTGTTAAAATTATTTTTGGAAGTTGGTGGTGGATTCATTATTTTGAAAGTTGGACATTCGTTAAAATAATTATATATTAAAATACAATAACGATACATTGACGATACAAATACATTAAAATTAAAGACATTTCAAAATACATTAACGATACAAATACATTATAATTAAAAACATTACAAAATACATTCACGATACAAATAAAAATCTTATTGCGCGCCACGTGGACCATGGTACGATCCACATTGAGGTTGCCGAATGGGTCGTGTAGACGGGTCACGAGTTGGTAATGCCCCCCTATTCCCGCGACGACGCCCCCCTCTATTTGGTACGTCTTGTGCCATAGTCGACGGTCCCTGAATGAAACCTGGGTCTTCAACATCTTGACCTATAGAATTCCCTCCATAGGATAGGCGGGTGCCCGCGGCGCTGTCGAAGCTGTGTCTAGGCGGGTTAAAATTTCTCCTAGTGGGTGCGGCCTGGAAGTTTTGGAAGTTGGTGGTGGATCCGGTTTGGTTAAAATACAATGGTTGTGGCGGTGTGTTGAGGTCAAATTGTTGGCTGGGGTACTGTGATGTGTGTTGGTCGAATGTGGTGTATTGCGGGTATTCTTCTTCTATGCCCATGTCGGGGGTCATTGGTGGTGATCTTGAAGAGCCCCCTGCATGGAATTCCTGGAAATGTGATCTAGAAGAGCTCCCTGCATGGAATTCTTGATTTTGTGGTTGAGTTTGGGATGGAAAAAACGGGTGGAGTTGTTGGGAATGTTGTTGGTAAAAAGGTGTTTGTGGTTGCATTGGTTGTTGGTGGTAACTTTGTTGTTGTTGTTGTTGTTGGTGGTGTTGTTGTGGGTAATGTTGTTGTTGGTAATTTGGTGGTGGTTGTAACACCCCGAATTTAATTAAATTGGTTAATTAAATTATTGAAGGATTTAAATAATTGATTTAGTCAAATTTGGATTGTCGGTGTTATTTAAGGGCGTATTTGGAATTATATAAATTGAAGACGGATATTCGAAAAATAATATTAAGAATAATATTATTTACAAGTCGGAATTGATTATATCGTTGGAATATTATTTAAAGTGATATATTGGTTATTTTGAGTTATTAGTCTTATTGGGCCTAAATTGGTTGTGAAGAAGAGGTGTTAAAATCTAAGCCCAATTAGAATGATAAAATTAGGGTTTTAGAGATATGAAGTGTAGTGTATCATTTGAAGAAAACAAGAGTAGAAGAGAAGGAGGCTATGACTTGAAGGGGAGACTAAAAGCTTGGAGATTTCCATCCATGGTGTCAAATTGGAGAGGTAATTGAAGATCCATTGAGTTGCTTCATTTGATAAGGTAAGGGTGGGGTTCTCTTCTTATAATGGGACTCATGAACAATGGTATGTGGGAGATTGGATGTGTAAATTTATTGCAGTTGCTAGTGTTAATTATTGCTTGAAATGCTGCCTGTAATTACTGTTGCTGTTGCTGTTTATGTTAATAACAATTATTGTTGATGCTGTGCGTAAATTGAAGTCAAGACGATGACTGGCAATAAAACCCATGACGGCGGCAGGTGGCCTAGGACTCCTTTCGAGTACCTCAGCTACTCACCTCTTACTAACATTTTCTAATAATTTATCAAACGGCTATTTATTTAAGGACAAAACTCTCCTTCTGATTCACAAAACTGAAAATTAGACAATATCATCAATTATTGAAAAGGTCCACACAATTTAAGATGCTTGACAGATATTATTTTTTAAATAATGCCAAACTCGAATGCATGGCACTTGATAGAGTCTATGAACTATCATACTATTATTATTCATTCAATGCCTAATGTATAATTGTCTAATATATACTCACCATGAAAGATGTAATATGATAATTGTACTTACATCTCTATATTTTTCATACCATATTATATTTTCAAAATATACTTTAGTATTATGAAAACCATCAAATTCCTCCATACTTCTATTTTTCTTGTTTTGCTGTTTGTTGCTCTGTTCTCCAGTGTGGTTCTGTTGTTCTCTTATGTGCCATTTCCATGTTTGCTTTAATGAACCATGATTTTAGAAGTGAGACATATTCATGAGTTGAATCAATAATTGTGAACAGTAGCATTGTAGAATGGTATGCAATGAACAATAGGTGTTAGAATATTGGAAATGGAATTGAAGTGAATTAAGATTAGCAGTGGTAATTATATAATACAAAACAGTCCCGTTTGATCGAAATAGCCGAATTAAGCGGTATATTTAGTTGTCCGAAATTTGATGAAAATTAACGTGGTAGCTAAATTTAATTAGCAGATTAACATGGTGGTGTTAGTTTGTTGAAATTGTGATATTTTACGAATCGACTGAAATTGTGTTTGGTTTAAATATTTTTTATAAATAAATTATAATAATTTAATAGAATTGTCAATAGAGTTGTTAGAGTTGTCAATAGAGTTGTTAGAGTCGACAATAAGTTGTCAGAGTTATTTTGAATTATTAAGAGTCATATTTTTATTTGTTTTGAGTAATTCTGACATGTTTAGAGTTGTCAGTGTATAACGTCGGTGTTTGTTTTTTTATTGGAACTTTAACAATTCATATCTTTTGAACCATAACTCCGTTTGAGTCTCCGTTCGAGGCGTTAGAAAGCTAGCGTGATATTCTTTTCAATAAAAATGGTTTTGAGCAATAGAATGCTAGAAATTGGAAATGGAGTAGAAATTGAAGTAAATTAAATTAATATAGTTTGATATTAATTGGTTAAATTAATAGTTAAATTAATTGCAATGAGTTTAATTGATTGGAATATACTTGAAGTTGGATCAATTATTCGGTTTGTCGGTAAATTACGGTATTTTGAGGATTCGTCTCTAATTGTGTTTTGGCTTGAATATGTATGTTGAGAATAATATATGTATATGCCATGATGTTGTGCTAATATTGATTCTCTGTGGTTAGTTGGTTAGCATTAAATTAATGAATAATTGCTTGATGTTGAAAGTGTGTGTTTATGTATAATTGGCAAAAATGAGAATTAACATGAGATAGTATGGTTACTAGTGTTAATTGGATTGTGTGAATCGTAATTGATTAATTGACCTTTTATATGTGAATGATATGTATGTGTTGTGAATGTTGTGTACAATTGGTGGATAATTCATCGAGTTGAATTATTGTGATATGCTAAATATTAAGATGGTAGAGATGATCTTAATTGCATATGTTTGATTAACATTGTACATACATTCATATCATGGATGCCTTGAAACAAAGGTGGTTTGCTTTGAAACATAAGCGAGGCTTAGATTCTAAAGTGAATCGGAAGCGGTAAACTATATGTTTACATTTGGTGGCTTTGATCTTGTCCGGATCTGAAGCGTGGCTAGATTCTATATGAATCGGAAGCGGTGGAACTTTGGGTCCACATTGGGTACCACATGCATAGAGTCACATGTCTTGCATTGAGTCACATTGAGGTTAAGTGATGTTTGAATATATGCATTTATGTGATTGTCATGTGTACATGAGATGTGATAATTGAAATTGGTGATGTTTTGATATATAATTGGTTAAACGTGTGAATATGTGATCATGATGGATTGTGTATATATTTGGGATAATAGTATTGAATCTTTTGAGTATTATACTATTGAATTTTGTGCTTACTTGAATATGTGAAATTTATTAGAGGATACTATTTACATGATTATGACTTGTTGTGGGATGAAAAGTATGTGAGATTAATGAACTGTAGAAGTATGATGTGTATAGTAGCTATTGATACTTGTGATGTGATGATTTTATATGTCTGAATCCTAGCATGCAATTTATCATATGCCCACTTATATGATTTGATATCTCACCCTTTTCTCTTGTTTCGCCGTTGCCTTTATATTGGTAACGTGCAGGTATTCAAGTATGAAGATTTAGTTGCCGTTACTCGAGTCGGTTGTCGCTCTGATACGTAGCACTCTGGGGGGAACGATTTATGTCATTCATGATGTTGTTGTTTAATTGTGTTATCTTGGTTGAACAAAATGATAAGTTAACTGAAGATATTTTATTGAATACTCGTTTAAGTGATTCCGCTGTGTTTTAATAAAATAAGTTATTCTGTTTTAAAGGTGCTATGTATCCGCTTTATGCGACGAGTTGATTTGTTTTGTTTTTATTATGTGACGCCTCATTTGTTTATTGAGAAATTTTGAAAACTCTGATTTATATATATTTGTCGGGTAGAAATGGGGTGTTACAATAGTGGTATCAGAGCAGGTCGGTCCGTCCGGCCAAGTTGTCGAGTCAGATGAGTTGTGTGACAGTTGAATGTTGTCAGTGTTTTAGTCTTTAGTACACGACATGTGTGTGAAACACTGTCTGTGCTTGTTTGTTTTGTTGCAGGAATTGGTTGTTTCCAAGTGGGGGAGAAGTTTTACTTCTTGATGATGTTTCTGCTGTAAGAGATGGTTCAGTATATTGTCAACAAGCGACGATGCAAGTGTTGTTGAGAGTTTTGGATGTCACCCGGATTCGGAAATGACTTGAAGTTAAGAATTATTTTGGAAGCCATAATTTAGAAAGTGGCGATGTTCAGCACAGTTGAGGACAGTGAAGTTGTCGGTGCGTTTAACCTTTGCGTCTGATGCCGGTGTTTGACAAGTGTTAAAGTGATGAGGTTGCGGTAAACGTTATGTTTGACTCGCATAAGTGATTAACGGACGTAGTCGATGTGTGAAGTGTTGTAAATCGCGAACCAGAGTTGGAACTCGAGAATGCGCGTAGCTTGAGTTTTGGATATCTGATTTGAACTTCGTTTGAAGCGTCAGAAAGATAACGAGATGAATTGTATCATAAGAAGGATTGTAGGGAATTTTTATCACCAATTTGATGTGAGGAGGAATTTGGTTTAGATGAGATGAATTATAAAGCACAAGTATAGAAGTAATTTTTAAAATGGAAAGACGTTTGCCGATGGTGTGATGCTAAGTGACTGTGAAGTGGATTTTGTGATATATTTGGACGTTGGTGTCTCATCGACAAGATATAACGAGTAGGAAGTTGTGGGTATTGTAAAAATCCAAGGTGAATCATTGGATTATGACGTGTTAATGGATTTGAGTGAAAATTCAGAGATGACGCTATTACGAAGTAGCGATGGTTTATACTCCACTATGGTTGTCGAATACTAATTGGCAAATTGGGGAACTGATCACCCTCAATCCATTGTTAATGGTAGATGACAATCGTACTGAATGTTATAGATCTATCTTGCTATCTTAATAGTAGAGAAAGAGTATTGATGTTACGTCGCGAAGGTAGTTGCTCACCAGTTTGTGTAATTTGATAAGAGGAATGGTTGAGTAAGAGTCGGAAGAAATGAACAATTCAGAGTAATGAGTTTTGTGCAAGTGAATGTCGCAAGGTGAAGGATTTGGAGGTAACAAGTGAAACAACGATGTGAAAATGAGTATTAAGGAAAGTATGCGTTGGATTGAAAATTGGTGAACCATACAGTTGACGGAGTTTTAACAAGGCAGTGACTTAAAGAAGAATTATCAGAGTTACGCAGCGGAAGCATTGCGTTGCGCTATTGTTATTAGACTTGTAAGAAGTGAAGGGCGATATGTCAGAAGACTGTGAAGTAGAGTTATCTTGATGTTTGGATTAATAAACTATAGGGATAAGTGCGATGAGCCAGGATGCTGCATTGGGTAGTAGATTATTGTGAATTTGGTAAGAATAGATATGTGTTTGTGTTATTGTGGAATCGTTGTTGTGCCGAAGAAGTAGTGATTGAAGTGTTACAAAACGTGATTTGGATATTTGAGGATTGGATACGAGATTTGGTTGCGATGGTGTTGCCAAGTAGATTTTCGAAGACGAAAATATTCTAAGTGGGGGAGAGTTGTAACACCCCGAATTTAATTAAATTGGTTAATTAAATTATTGAAGGATTTAAATAATTGATTTAGTCAAATTTGGATTGTCGGTGTTATTTAAGGGCGTATTTGGAATTATATAAATTGAAGACGGATATTCGAAAAATAATATTAAGAATAATATTATTTACAAGTCGGAATTGATTATATCGTTGGAATATTATTTAAAGTGATATATTGGTTATTTTGAGTTATTAGTCTTATTGGGCCTAAATTGGTTGTGAAGAAGAGGTGTTAAAATCTAAGCCCAATTAGAATGATAAAATTAGGGTTTTAGAGATATGAAGTGTAGTGTATCATTTGAAGAAAACAAGAGTAGAAGAGAAGGAGGCTATGACTTGAAGGGGAGACTAAAAGCTTGGAGATTTCCATCCATGGTGTCAAATTGGAGAGGTAATTGAAGATCCATTGAGTTGCTTCATTTGATAAGGTAAGGGTGGGGTTCTCTTCTTATAATGGGACTCATGAACAATGGTATGTGGGAGATTGGATGTGTAAATTTATTGCAGTTGCTAGTGTTAATTATTGCTTGAAATGCTGCCTGTAATTACTGTTGCTGTTGCTGTTTATGTTAATAACAATTATTGTTGATGTTGTGCGTAAATTGAAGTCAAGACGATGACTGGCAATAAAACCCATGACGGCGGCAGGTGGCCTAGGACTCCTTTCGAGTACCTCAGCTACTCACCTCTTACTAACATTTTCTAATAATTTATCAAACGGCTATTTATTTAAGGACAAAACTCTCCTTCTGATTCACAAAACTGAAAATTAGACAATATCATCAATTATTGAAAAGGTCCACACAATTTAAGATGCTTGACAGATATTATTTTTTAAATAATGCCAAACTCGAATGCATGGCACTTGATAGAGTCTATGAACTATCATACTATTATTATTCATTCAATGCCTAATGTATAATTGTCTAATATATACTCACCATGAAAGATAATATGATAATTGTACTTACATCTCTATATTTTTCATACCATATTATATTTTCAAAATATACTTTAGTATTATGAAAACCATCAAATTCCTCCATACTTCTATTTTTCTTGTTTTGCTGTTTGTTGCTCTGTTCTCCAGTGTGGTTCTGTTGTTCTCTTATGTGCCATTTCCATGTTTGCTTTAATGAACCATGATTTTAGAAGTGAGACATATTCATGAGTTGAATCAATAATTGTGAACAGTAGCATTGTAGAATGGTATGCAATGAACAATAGGTGTTAGAATATTGGAAATGGAATTGAAGTGAATTAAGATTAGCAGTGGTAATTATATAATACAAAACAGTCCCGTTTGATCGAAATAGCCGAATTAAGCGGTATATTTAGTTGTCCGAAATTTGATGAAAATTAACGTGGTAGCTAAATTTAATTAGCAGATTAACATGGTGGTGTTAGTTTGTTGAAATTGTGATATTTTACGAATCGACTGAAATTGTGTTTGGTTTAAATATTTTTTATAAATAAATTATAATAATTTAATAGAATTGTCAATAGAGTTGTTAGAGTTGTCAATAGAGTTGTTAGAGTCGACAATAAGTTGTCAGAGTTATTTTGAATTATTAAGAGTCATATTTTTATTTGTTTTGAGTAATTCTGACATGTTTAGAGTTGTCAGTGTATAACGTCGGTGTTTGTTTTTTTATTGGAACTTTAACAATTCATATCTTTTGAACCATAACTCCGTTTGAGTCTCCGTTCGAGGCGTTAGAAAGCTAGCGTGATATTCTTTTCAATAAAAATGGTTTTGAGCAATAGAATGCTAGAAATTGGAAATGGAGTAGAAATTGAAGTAAATTAAATTAATATAGTTTGATATTAATTGGTTAAATTAATAGTTAAATTAATTGCAATGAGTTTAATTGATTGGAATATACTTGAAGTTGGATCAATTATTCGGTTTGTCGGTAAATTACGGTATTTTGAGGATTCGTCTCTAATTGTGTTTTGGCTTGAATATGTATGTTGAGAATAATATATGTATATGCCATGATGTTGTGCTAATATTGATTCTCTGTGGTTAGTTGGTTAGCATTAAATTAATGAATAATTGCTTGATGTTGAAAGTGTGTGTTTATGTATAATTGGCAAAAATGAGAATTAACATGAGATAGTATGGTTACTAGTGTTAATTGGATTGTGTGAATCGTAATTGATTAATTGACCTTTTATATGTGAATGATATGTATGTGTTGTGAATGTTGTGTACAATTGGTGGATAATTCATCGAGTTGAATTATTGTGATATGCTAAATATTAAGATGGTAGAGATGATCTTAATTGCATATGTTTGATTAACATTGTACATACATTCATATCATGGATGCCTTGAAACAAAGGTGGTTTGCTTTGAAACATAAGCGAGGCTTAGATTCTAAAGTGAATCGGAAGCGGTAAACTATATGTTTACATTTGGTGGCTTTGATCTTGTCCGGATCTGAAGCGTGGCTAGATTCTATATGAATCGGAAGCGGTGGAACTTTGGGTCCACATTGGGTACCACATGCATAGAGTCACATGTCTTGCATTGAGTCACATTGAGGTTAAGTGATGTTTGAATATATGCATTTATGTGATTGTCATGTGTACATGAGATGTGATAATTGAAATTGGTGATGTTTTGATATATAATTGGTTAAACGTGTGAATATGTGATCATGATGGATTGTGTATATATTTGGGATAATAGTATTGAATCTTTTGAGTATTATACTATTGAATTTTGTGCTTACTTGAATATGTGAAATTTATTAGAGGATACTATTTACATGATTATGACTTGTTGTGGGATGAAAAGTATGTGAGATTAATGAACTGTAGAAGTATGATGTGTATAGTAGCTATTGATACTTGTGATGTGATGATTTTATATGTCTGAATCCTAGCATGCAATTTATCATATGCCCACTTATATGATTTGATATCTCACCCTTTTCTCTTGTTTCGCCGTTGCCTTTATATTGGTAACGTGCAGGTATTCAAGTATGAAGATTTAGTTGCCGTTACTCGAGTCGGTTGTCGCTCTGATACGTAGCACTCTGGGGGGAACGATTTATGTCATTCATGATGTTGTTGTTTAATTGTGTTATCTTGGTTGAACAAAATGATAAGTTAACTGAAGATATTTTATTGAATACTCGTTTAAGTGATTCCGCTGTGTTTTAATAAAATAAGTTATTCTGTTTCAAAGGTGCTATGTATCCGCTTTATGGGACGAGTTGATTTGTTTTGTTTTTATTATGTGACGCCTCATTTGTTTATTGAGAAATTTTGAAAACTCTGATTTATATATATTTGTCGGGTAGAAATGGGGTGTTACAGTGGTTGTTGTTGTTGTTGGTAATTTGGTGGCGGTGGTTGTTGTTGTTGTTGGTGGTAATTTGGTGGTGGTTGTTGTTGTCCTCCAAAATATGGAGGTTGTGCTCGCGGGTCAGCTAAATAGAAAGGGGCACACACAATCATTTCAGGATTTGTGACGGATCTGTACCAGTTTACATAGTCAACAGTTGGCTTCATTTCTCCCGGCGCCACAGGAAATTCTAGAACCGTTTTTGATCGACGAGCCCATATTTTACGCTCATCTATGGCAAAGGACTTGTAATTGTTTACGTACCACTCAGCAGGCGTATTAGAACCGAGATGGACGTAACTGAAAAAATGCAGAGGAAGTGTGGTATATGTCGTGAGCTAGGACATAATAGGACCAAATGTCCCAATCGTGGATCTAGTTCCACAACATAGTTATTAGTTTCGATGATGTTTGTAATTTACTTTTTCAATGAAATGAACTTTTTTTTATAAATTTTATGGGTTACAACACAAAAAAGATTACTAAATAAAAAAAAGTTCATGATACATATTGAAAGAAATTACCAAATATTACCATGGAAAAAATATTTGGAACCAATAAAATTTACAAAGATTTAAGAGAAAATAGTACCGAAAACATTAATATTGAAAGTAAAAAATTACCGAAAATATAATACCATGAAAAAAAAATTATTTAAAAAATTCATTTTGAAATAATATTTGAAAAATATAACATAAAAAAAATTTAAGAGAAATTAATGTTAAAGAAAAAAAATTACAAAAAAAAAAGGAAAATAAAAATAAAGGGGGGGTGTTGTCGCCAGGGGGGGTGGCGACAACACCTAAAACATACACATAGGCGCCAGGCCCACTGGCGACTGCTCTTAAGGCCCATTGTTGTCGCCACCCCCCTGGCGACAACGTGTATTTTTTAGCAAAAAAGTGACATTTGTGTAATTTTTTTGAAAACCTAGTTATTTTTGGAATTTTTTTAAAAAAAATGGTTATTCAAAAAAAAAATCGCATATCTTGTACAAGAAAAATAATTAAACCAAATCAAAAATCACTTTTAGTTAAAGTGCGGTTGGTACACATATGAAAATCCACCTCAATTATTGTTGATAGGGGTGACATACGTGATAATAACCTTACATAAGAAGGGGAAGCAAATTTAGTTTCGTCATATTTATTTGAGTTTTATTTTTAATTAGATTGATGAAATGCAAATTCTAGCGTCAGTAAAAAACATTGTCACATGGAGTCTATATATGCTAGGTTTCTATATACAAATAAACATTTGCAATAGGGGTGATCAAAACCAAACCAACCCAATAGAAAACCGCAAACCAAACCAAACCAAACCGAAACCGCAAAAAACCGCATTTGGTTCGGATTAGTTTGGGTCAGTTTTTACAAAACCGCATGGTTCGGTTCGGTTTGCGGTTTGTATTTTGTAAACCGAACCAAACCGAATCAAACCGCACTATGTTACAACCTAAATTTTACTAACTCACATCCAACCCAAACTTAAACTTATTATACATTAGCATTGTGATTACGAACAATTTTCTCATCCTCACACATATAATTTCAGTCCCGATCTTCTAAAATCTCTAATAACATTATCGCACATTCTTTGCCACATACATCTTCCCTCTTCTTATATAATCTCTACTCTCTTATATTCTTTCTTTTTCACCTTCTCATTTTTATGTAAATGTTCCGTATTTCAGTTTCGTTTTTATCGCATATCTTCTTCTTTAATCTCTCAACACTTTTTTTCTTTTTCACTTTCACTAATCTTTCGTCTCTTCTATTTTTTTTTCGTTATAATAATTTTTATATTGTTTTATGCTATTATTTTATGTTTAATATTCCACTTTTGTCTAATTTAATTTTTACATATTAAATGGAAAATTGTTGTCAAAATATGACGAGTTTTGTTGTTATTTAATAGTGTATGAATGTATAAATACAAAATTATGTTATCATCTATATGTGTATGTATGGCTCAATAAAATATTTGTAAAAAACCGAACCAACCGAACCGAACCAAACCGCATTAGTTTGGTTTGGTTTGGTTCGGATTTTTTTTAAAAGCCAACCGAACCAAACCAAACCGCACTATTTTTTCTCTCGCGGTTCGGATGATTTTTTTCGTCAAAACCGCCCAAACCGCACCGCGAGCACCCCTAATTTGCAATATATTTCTATGTACCAAAAGTATATCAATTTGTGAAAGTTTCTTTTAATTAATTACTTCATCACATGTTAGTATAAGCCTTCTTATAAGATAACATTTTATTTTAGCTCATTTTCCATATAACACGAATTGACTAAAATAAATTGACTAAAATAAATAAAATTATTTTATTTACGAAAGAGTAACATATGATTTCAAGAAAAAACCCTAATTTCAATCTTAACTTATTAAAAATACAACTTGGAAATCAAAATAATAAATTTATATATTTTTTTATTTATTTTTTCATATTTACCACCCTCCCTTCCTCATTCATTTTTCTTTTTCAATATTGCAATAAATTCTTTTCTAGTTTTTTAAATCATTTTTGTTTTGATTTTACGCAGAAGTTGAAATTAGAAGATTTTCACTTGGGAGTTAAAATGGAAACCCTGTGGCATGTTGTCCTTTTTATTGCACTTTTAGTTTCACTCAATAATATTCCAACAAAATGCCAAATAGAATAAACCCTGTGCGATATAATTGTAGCTCGGCAGGATTCTTCCTGGGATTTTCCGGATCGACCACTACAATAGTAGTTGCATTATCCTCTAATACTGAATGTTCTGCTGTGCAAAACGGTTTTAAAAATGCATTTCTTGTCCGAAATTCTGCATATGATTGAAATCATATATTTATATTTTGGTTGGTTAAGCCTGATGGGTTGTATCATAGTTGGGAACAAGTGTGATATACAAGTTTCGTTTGGAACTGACTCAAATGACCAAAATAATTTAACTAGAACGAATTCAACACAAGTAGGAACAAAACACACCTTTTCAATTAAATTCAATGCGACGATAAAGAAAACATGGCTGCCCCGAATGGTTTCTCGGTCATAATCTACGCGAATAAACGTGACATCGGCATTAAAACATCTTTGAAACTATCATGTAATCCTCACTTAACTCACAATTATATTCCATTTGAAATTAAAACGCGACTAAACACTAACATATAGCATAGCTTCAAAGGTTTCTCGATTATCTTCAATACGAATAATCGTAGCAATAACATTAACCTTTCATCGAAACCATTCAAATAAACTAATGATATACGCAAAAGAAACGACAATCGGTACCAAACTTCACACTTCAAAATGAGTTACAAGAAGCTCAACATGAAGGAGTGAAAAAAACTTAGAAAGGGGGGTTGAATAAGGGTTTGATCAAAAAATGGTAGATAAAAATAAATCACACATTTATTTTTATCCTGGATCGTTGTTAACTAAACTACTCCTGTCCACCCCTTACAAGGTGATTTACCTCAACTGAGGATTTAATCCACTAATAAAACTAATTACAATGGTTATCCACTTAGAACTCTCTCTAAGTCTTCTAGAGTATTATGATCACAACTTGATCATTCTAGGAATTCCTTTTACAATCAATGTAAAATAAATATTACAAGAGTTTAAATTGCTTCTAAGAAAGTTGTAATCACCAAGTGATATTTCTCTTACGTTCTAGTTCGTAACACTCACTAAGATATTACAAAGTTATGAGGTTGAAGATGAAGTTCTTCTTTGCTTTAGTGTGATTTCAGTTTGACAGCGTTTTGGTTCTTTTTCGCAAGAATTAGTTGCTACTTCTGAATCAGAACTTCTATATATAGGCGCTGAGGAAAAGTGACCGTTGGGAGCATTTAATGCTTTGGATGAATGGTACAATGCTGCATTTAATGTTTCACTCTTTTGTCAACTACCTCGAGCCATGATTCAGTTGCTTTTACTGACTTTGTCTTTTGTAACTTCTAACGTTCTTTTTGTCAGTCAGAGATTTGACGTTGTAGCCTTTTCATCTTGTACTTTCTTCTGGACTCAGATTGTGTAGATTAACGTTTGAATATTAGAGTCTTAAGCTTTGGTGCAGATGCAACTTCTGTCTTTAGACTTTGAAGTGCTTTGAGCGTGATACCATCAGAGCTTCAGAGCTTTGTTTCTGACTGCCATCTTCTGATGCTTTCCAGATCATGTTCTGAATTCTTCAAGACCATCTTCTGATGTCTGAACAGAGCATGTTCTGATGAAGCCATCCAGAACTTCTGGGTCAGTGCTTCTGAACACTGATTTAGTGCATACTCTTTAGACTTTTCCTGAAATGGAAAACGTGAATAATTAGAGTACCACATTGTCTTATACAAAATTCATACCTAATATTATCATCAAATCTAAGAAAATTGAACATTTCTTGTTCTAACAATCTCCCCCTTTTTGATGATGACAAAAACATATAGAATTGATATGAATTTGTATCCAGAATATTAGATGAAAAAGACAATACACAGATATAACATTAAGCATATTAATCAGAGTGTGTGAATATGTCTCCCCCTGAGATTAACAATCTCCCCCTGAAATTAATACTAGAAGAATATATAAATAAAAGACTTCTCTGAGTATTTTCTATTTCAGATGAGACTTTCACATTGAACTTTGAACTTCAAAGCTTTACTTTAGAGCTTCCATTGAACAACTTCAGAGCTTTGAATTTCTCTTTGATATCAACTTGGCTTTATCAGAGCATCAAGAAGGCTTGCTTGTATCAGAGCTTCATAGATTCTTTCAGATCTTGAGACTTCTTGTATCAGAGCAATCAAAACATAGCTTTTATCAGAGCTGGCTTGCTTGCTTCAACTTAGCTTTCTTCAGATGCGTTTCTCCCCTTTTTCGTTTCTTCTCATATTGAGCTTGTCTAGAGTATCACATTCCTGCAAAACTATCAAAGACTGAAAAAATTGCAATATTTGTTAGGAATGTTAAGACTTAAGCCCAACAACTGATATTATAAATCAATTCAATTAGCACGCTTCTCCCCCGTTTTGTCATAACATCAAAAATCATAAAAAATTCAGATGAAAGACATACAAAGTGAAGAAAGATAATATTTTATCATTGATTAATCAGAAGGGAGTACAAAGCAGATGCAAACAAAACAGATGCAAGAAATAAGAAAAACAACTAAGACACAAGACATAGACTACGACTGGCTAAGCTTAGAGGCTAAGACTTCCAGAAGGTTCTTAATCTCAGCAGTGTCTTCAGCTTGCTTCTTGGAAGATTCTTCAGTCTTCTGCATCCAAGTTCTGAATTCAACATTTGTGTCATCTTGCTTGTCGAGACGACTAACCACTGAGGCTTTATTCTGTTGGAGTTCCTTCAGAGTCTCCATCACAATAGAAGTTGAGGGGCCAGCAGAAGAAGCAACATAATTTGCTTCAATAGAAGGAACATCAGAAGCTGCAATCATCTGATTTACAACAACAGGTTCCTTTTCAGCAGGAATAGCTTCAGCATGTTGCACTTCAGCTTACTGCTCTTCAGCATTTTCTTCTTCTTCTTCAGTAGGATACTCAATGACAGGATACACCATGTCAGGATTCTCTTCCAGAGGGTTATCTCTGAACCAGTTGAACAGAAACTGAAAATCTCCTGTCAGAACTGACAGAGAAGGAGTCGAGACAACCAGAGCCAAGGAGTTATCTTCTTCTATTTCATCAATAAAAGGATTCTCTTTTAGAGGCCTCCAGTCAGTGATAGGATGATAATACCTTCCACATCCAAAATCCAGAGTCAGTCTAGCAGGACCATGAGCTTCAGCAAGACAATCCTTCTAGAGGTCCAAAAACTCAGCTTGAACTTCTTCAGAGAAAGCTTTCCAAAGCTTTCTAGCAGCTAGATGATCCAACTTGGATACATGAGCAACCTTTAGGACTTCTAACCCTGTCTTGACCTTGTATTTTAATTAATCAAAACGTACATCAACAGAAGGTTTTGGAGGGTTGGTTCTTATGGGTTTGATTGGAGATTTTGGGTTGAGGATGGAAATTGGGTTTTCTGGGTTAAAAAAGGCGTAAGGTTGAGGTTCTCTATCAAGAACAAAAGAAGTGTTTGAAGAGGATGGTTGAAGGGGGGATTCAGCTTCATTGTCAGAGTCTAAGACTACGACAATGGGGTCAGAGGAAGTGTTCTGGAGTTTAAAGGTATTCATGAGACGAATGAAAGATTTATAATAGGATGATTCTAGAGAGGGGAGGTTGAAGAACACTGGAATGTCAACAGCAGGTTGGGGGTCAGAGGATTGAAGAGGGGATTGAGGGTGAGATTCAGAAGGTGGGGGTTGAGTTTCATAAGGTGTGGATATTTATGGAAATATGGTGTTTAGAGGCGTTAGTTCAAGAATTGTTTTGGGATCAAGAATAGGCTGTTTTCCTTTAGACTTGGGGGAAGAAGAAGATGGAGGGTTAGAAATTTTGGTTGTTCGAGGAGGATTTTCTAGGGCCTTTTCGGGAGATTTTTCTGGTGGAGCTTCTGTTGATATATGTTTAGAATTTAAAATAGGAACAGAAACCGGTTCAGAAATTGAAATACCTGAAGACGTTTTCTTCTTTTTCTGAGGTTTAGAAGGTCCATCTCCAACAGTCTTCCTATTTTTCTCCTTTTTCTTTTCTTCCTTCTTCTCTTCTTCTTTTTCTTTATTTTCTTCTTGAACCTCTGTCTGCTTTTTCTCTTTCTTTTCCTTCTTTCCTTCTTGCTGGTCTTGCTTTCTTTTCTTCTTCTTTTTTTTTTGTTTCTCTGTTTCTGGTACTAGATCAGCTGTAGTGAGAGCTTCTTGCTTGCTTATCCATACAGGATCATATGCAGAGCCTCCCTCTTTATATAGTTTCAAATAGCTGACAACAATGTTAGGATGCTCATTCTTGAAAAACAATTCAAAATCCGTTAGAGCAGGAGCTCTTCTTGTCAAAATCTCATGGTCCACTCTGGGAGTAGCACCAATGGTCTCTATTAATCTCATCTTCTTTAGAGTGTGAGCATTCATAGTGCTTCCACTCATTGCATACAGATCCTTGATAACTCAAGCTTTTTCTAGATCACCAACCAATCCAGTTTCCACTAGAAGATCTTATTTAAAACAAACAAGCGTGTAACATATATGCTTTAATTCCTAATAAAATTCTCACCCAAACTCACACTCGCACACTTTTCTATCTTATTTCTACTATTATAAAGAGACGAAGTAGAGAGCTACAAACACACAAAATTAAAGCAGCATAAGCGCCAAATACCTCACGGAAGCTTTCAAACCACCTTTCTACAAACTTATCTCTAACTCATAAGCCACTTCTCTCACTCTTCCTCTGCATATTCCCAACACTTCAAACTAAAAATTATCTCCCTTATCTCCTTCACCCCCTTTTGCTCACTCAAGTTTGCTTTCGAATCTAAGAGTTTCCATAAATTAGTGGTAATTTTCTAAAATATTTGATTGTATTGTTTTCCTGATTGTATTTACCAGCTTTAACATTATTCAGCCCCTGTTAGTTGTTATTAAGTTATTTATCTCATCTTGTTCTTTATCACTTCTATAAATATATTTATTCCTTCAATGCAACAATTTTCATTCAGTTATAAACCGTTTAGTATATATAAATTAATTTTAAACCAATTTATAATTACAAACTCGTTTTATATTGTAAATTGGTTCAAAAACTAGCTTTGGGTTTTATATTGAAAAATTCATTGAATGATATGTTTTATTGATGTTTACATTCGGTAGATAGAGACAAAACTTTGATAATCGAATTTTGTTAACCTCTGCATCATAAATCTGGAAAAATAAAACCTTTTGATTGTAAATTCTTAACAAATCTCTTTTTTGAAAAATTAGGCTATTAAACTCTTCTTTGTGGATGTTAGAGTTTTCATTCGTTTTAGAATGATAATCTCAATCTAAAAATCAACTCATATCAATTGACATTCATGTATATGGAAAAACATTATTCTCAAATATTTCTCCCACTTTTATATTTCTCCCACTCTTCTTAAGCCAATTTCACGTTACCGCAGATGAAATGTACACATCTTGTGCACCTTTTAGTTGTGGTAATTTCATTAATATAAGCTATCCTTTCTGGAACTTAAACACCCAACCTAACTATTGTGGACACCCTAAATTTATGCTTGATTGTCAAAATGGAAGGTTTACTATATAAATTTAGTCCCAAAAGTTTCACATCCTTCATATAGGGCGTGTAGCGTGGTTTAGGGCGGTTTGATCATTAAATGATAGCGCGCGTAGCGCATTAGAGGGCGCGACGCGCGCTCTACGATATGTAACTCCTCTATAAATAGAACATATCAGATATTTTTGGGGTAAGACAATTTTTGAGAGCTTAAAAGAGCAATATTGCACTGTAGCTAAAGCACTTTGATGCTCAATAGTCGAGATATCACTTTTGATGCTTGATGATTTTCATCTTTTCCTTCTTGTGCAAGCTACCATGTCAATGAATAGCTAAAGCACTTTGGTGTCAAGACAAGATGTAATCTTCCTTTCATTTTGTATGTTTTTTCTTTGATCATTGTGTATGAACAAATTATTAATCAATATAGATGATAATGTTTGCTTTATCTTGGATTTCTATGGTTTGAATGTTTGTGAAATATAACTTTTATATCTTGACATAATCTTATCATCTATCAAAGACTAAGTTTAGACATGGATTTAGTGTTTGATATTCACTTCGTATCAATTTATAAATGTTATTTGTGTTGTTTGATCGGTTGAGACTATCATCCTATTGAACATATTAAACTATCATGAAAATATTAAAATTAAAATTATAGTATTTGTAATCAATGTTAAACTATCATCATATTGCTTATAAACCATCAATATTTTGTATTTATAAGCATGTCACTAATGCCATTAGCTCAATCACACAACAATATGCAAAGCTGGAAGGAAACGAAAAATAGATAAAAGATTCCATTTTCATTCTCATAATCTCATTAGTAATGAGTCATTACACGTCATTTTTGAGATTTCAACATAGCTTTCTCTATCAAATTACCAATTAAAACCATAATATTACTTTCTGCTGCATGAATTCAGTTTACACGAACATAACAAGATTCTTCTACTCCAATGCCAAACAATGAACATACATTAAATTCTATTATTTTTTATTTTGAATATAATATAATTTATGTTTTCTTTTATGGTTAGCCACATTAATATATATTGTCTGGATCCACCCTTGTTGTTAATTTAAATTAAATACGTCTAAAATATAAGTTCAAAATTTAAATTATTTAACATAAATCCAACCAAATATTTCTTATCTTATCTAGTAAGTTCCGCTGCTTGCTTGACCGAGATTCACACAATTATTTTATCAGTTGGAGGAATATATTCCAATTCCAATTTGTGTGGCAATCTTCAATAGTGAAAATTGTGAGGTGAAAACATTATTCAATTTAGATTTAACTAAGAAAAAGTTAGAAGACATACAATACATGTGGTGGTCGTATTAATGCTTCACATCAAACAAGTAACCATAATAAGCTAATTAGTACAAAAGTCCACTTAACATGTTTCTTCAATTTCAACTTTTTTCCCCTCTTTTAGTTTTTTTTCTATTTATTTTAAATCATATATATATATATATATATATATATATATATATATATATATATATATATATATATATATATATATATATATATATATATATATAAAATAGAAATTAACAGATAAAAAATTACGACGAAGAAATAATGAATTGGAGCTAATTTAATAAATGAACAATTCAAATATTATTATTCTTTTTCAATATATAAATTATCATTTATTAATAAAAAATGAGAATAAATTTTATTCACTAAAAATGAAACAACAAATTTTCATGAAACTCAAATCCGAGATAACATTGGGATAAGCTGGGGATGACGTGGCAGTCTATGAGAGGTTGGAAACATTGCTTGGAGATATTGGGGATAGGGTGTGTCTTGGGAAACCACTGAGTCTGATACAATTAATTGGCCACGTGAAGGGTAAAGAGAGAAAGGAGAACGCGTGTCACGCGTGGATGTGGTGTAGACCGTCGGATGCCAGATGGAGGGTGGTGATGAGTCTAATAGTGGAACGTTAGAAGTGGGAAACAACTGGTTTGGGGAAACATGTTGTGTAATTGGTGTACTTGGACCATGAAGAATGGTTGAAAACATTACAATAATTATTTTTATCTACAATATAAGAAAGTTAATAGTTGTGGAAAAACCAATTTTGCCCTTCTAACCAAATAAACCATCCACGTGTATAGGCTCAGCAACCAGCATTGCATTTTCTTTAATTTGGAACCATCTTGCTTCCCTTCTTTTTATCTTTCCACGTCTCCACACTCTTTCAAATTTCAAATAAAATTTTTCATTTTACAAACTCATTTCTCTCTCTTCTTTCTATCCAAACTTCTACCCTATCTATGTAACCTTCTTTTCTTTCTAATCTTTTCTCCTACAACATGATTTCCATTTCAAATTTGTTGGTTATGAATCATGTTTCAATTTTTTTAAATTAGATCAGGTAAATCCTTTTGCACGGATTTGATTTTTGAAACCCTTTTAATCAAAGTTGTTTAATTTCTTTAATTTGCATATGATTCTATTTTTTTGGTGGTGTAAATCAGACATGCAGGACTTTCTTGGAAGAGTTTTGAATATTGTCGGTGACGAATTTGGTATTGTAATCCTTTTTCCCAAAATTCAGATTTTTATGTTTATGTGTAATCTCCCACCTCTCTCTTCAATGCTTCTTCTTAACTTTTGCATATATGTTTTACATGTTTGTTTACTGACTCCTTTTTTTTTCATAGGTATCAAATTTTCATAGTTTTTGGTGTTGCTTTCCTATGTTTAGATGATTTTCAGGGTTAGGGTTTCACTTTTTTACCTAAACTTTTAATTTTATCTTTTTTCGATAAATTTTATATTTGTTTTCATCATCTTTATAAATTTCAGATTGAATGATTTTTCAGATCTACTGATTCAACTGCAAGAAGAAATAGGAAGCAACACAAGTCTATTAACTTCTTCATCTTTATGATTCTTCATATCCTCTCATGTTGTTAGTTTTAGTTTTTTTTTTTTTTGAATTTTAGATTTTGGTATCAATTTTGCTGGGTTTTTTTTGCTATTGAAGGTTTGATGATGTTAACACTGTTTCATATTCTCTCATCTTTAATTTATTTTTAACTACTAGGTATATTATAATAGTAAAAGAATATCAATCAAATGAAACAATTTTATTAACAGTTCAATAGACATGATGGAGCAATACATTTTATATATATATATATATATATATATATATATATATTAAGATATTATTTTTCATTTTTATATTACTCTTTTAAAAAAGTATTGACCATTTAAATTTAATTTTTTTTATCAAAAATAAAAGACAATTAATGATACTTAATTGTGAACCAATTTTATTTATTTAAGCAAAATATTATGATTTTATTTTAAGATGGTTGAAAAAAGTGAACTTATGTTCTCTCTTCTCTACCACATTTAATTTAATTTAATTGATTCTTTGATGTTATAACCACATGGAGGAGTATTTTAAGCAAAGGAGAATTTGAAAACTTAAAATTAAATAAAATTAAATTACACGGGTACTATATCACTATTAAACTCTTGTATGTATCTAAGCTATCAATTAAAAATAAGTAAAATTTAAACACTTGAGTACATAAGTACCTGCTACTATATATTATGATATGCACTTGAGTACATAGGTACCTGCTGCTACTATATAGTAGATATTATGATATGCTATTGGCTCTATGACTTTGACAACACCATGCCCCTCTATCTTTTTCTGGGATGACAAATAAAACACTATTGTATATTTTATTTATCATATCAAAATAACATAAATAAAAATAATTTTAAAATAATTAAAAAAAGAAAATGTTAAATAATGCAATCTCACATTTATACGCAATCTTTTAGTTTTTCCAGGTTGTACCATTTTCTCACAATCTTTCATTCATTTATATGCAATGTCTCACATTTCTTTTTGTTTTTTGTTTTTCCAGGTTGTAGATCTATATGAAGATGCAAATTGACATTAAAACAATATGAAAAGTGTAAGTTGTTTTTTTTAATAATTTTTTGTAGGTTGTAGATCTGCACGTGTATGTAACCATTTGTGCATTCTCAAGATAATATAGATCTTTTGTTGCCATTTTTGAAGCTCATAATAAAACTTAAATGAATTTAAATATAATAAATTGAAAAAAACCACTTTAGAGAATTTTTAGGGAAGGGAACGATTTTACTTCCCATTTTCACTCCCTTTTCTTATTTATTATTAAATGTTTTCTACTTTATTTTTTAAAATAAAAAATAACCAATTTTAAGAAAATTAGGGAGACATGAAGTTACTGATCACAATAAAAAATAACCAATTTTAATAACTGAGACATGAAGTTACTGATCACAATATTGAATATTAACGAAAACCAGAAGTTACTGGTTAAAATATTGAATATTAACTAGAACATGAAGTTACTGATCACAATATTGAATATTAACGGGAACCTAAAGTTACTGATTAAAATATTAAATATTAAGGGAACATGAAGTTACTAATCAAAATAGTGAATATTAACGGGAACATGAAGTTACTGATCACAATATTGAATATTAACGGGAACCTGAAGTTACTGATTAAAATATTGAATATAAATGGGAACATGAAATTACTTATCACAATATTGAATATTAACGGGAACATGAAACTACTCATCACAATATTGAATATTAATGGAAACTTGAAGTTACTGACTAAAATATTTAATATTAATATGAACATGAAGTTATTGATCAAAATATTGAATATTAACGGGAACATGTTATTGATCAAAATATTTTAAAATTAACGGGAACAGAGTTACTGAGCAAAATATTAATATTAACGGGAACACGAAGTTACTGATCAAAATATTGATTATTAACGGGAACGTGAAGTTACAAAAGGCTGTTTAGACACAATTTAATTTTTGTGATTTCAATTTTGTTCCTTTTTTTAGACACAATTTAATGTTAATTGTTCTTATTTTTTCCACAAAATATTAATTACTTTTAATATAATTTTTTTCTATTAAAAAATATACATCTGAAACAAATGCGCGTCCCATACCAGAACCCGTGCGAACGCACGGGTTTGTTACTAGCGTGTCCCATACCAGAACCCGTGCGAACGCACGGGTTTGTTACTAGCGTGTCCCATACCAGAACCCGTGCGAACGCACGGGTTTGTTACTAGTTATTATTATGAAAAGAACAAATGCTTTTTATCAGCATCCATCATTATCATGGTGGAAATGATGTCTCCTATTGGATGAACATAACACGTTCAGCGATGGAAAATGAAACGTAGTACTTTTGATTCGATGAATAGAAATGTACTTTGAACTGATGTAAGCATATGCTTGGTTTGAAATAAAATAAAATAATAAAAAGGAAAGAGAGTAGAAATTTCGTGGGTGACTTTTGAATTGACTATAAAGCCATGAGAATCATCCTCATTCTCATCTATCATCACCTGAACAGCTTCTAAACACTATCTTCCTCATTCTCAATCCCAACACAGCCATCTATCATCACCTGAACTGCTTCTAAACATTATCATCTTCACTTTCACAACTTATTTTTGCAGGTAAACAGAACTTGACGAGGAAACTCGTCATTGGTAATAAATCGAACTTTCCATATTTATTTTATCACTTTTTCTTGTAAGTACTTTGTTATCATAATTTACTAACTTAAATTTAAATTTCCTGTGTTTGTAGCATTTGCAGTGATCATAGCCATATATTTCTATAAGCGGAAGTCATATGTACAATCTCGCAGCCTCTCTTCTGAGCTCACTTCAAAGGATCTTGAAAGTGGAAGTCAACACTTATCATTTTAGTTATAGTGAACTTGAAGAAGCCACAAACAACTTTGATCCATCCAAAGTGCTGGGAAAAGGAGCCTTTGGGACGGTGTATTACGGTAAATTCTAACATCTTATCGTAGTGGAAATGGATTCTTTGAGGTTAATAGTTCGTTTTGTTTATGGTATTTAGAATTTTTCATACTTTATATGATCTTAATGAAGATATCTGTCGAATGATGTTTCTTGTTTAGGAAAACTTAATGATGGGCGTAGTGTTGCGGTGAAGAAGTTACTTGAGAAAAACAATTACAAAAGAGTTGAGCAATTCAAGAATGAAGTTGAAATCATGGCATCATTAGTCCATGAAAATCTTGTGTCTCTATATGGATGCACTTCACTTCACAGTCCCGAGCTTCTACTTGTCTATGAGTATGTTTCTAATGGAACCGTTGCTGATCCTCTCCGTGGTAAAGAAGCAAAACATGGAAAACTTACTTGGCCTATTAGAATGAATATTGCTGTGGAGACAGCAAAGGCGTTGGAGTATATTCATACATCTAAAATCATTCACAGAGATATTAAAACAAATAATATTCTCCTTGACACTCATTTTCGTGTGAAGGTAGCCGATTTTGGACTCTCGCGCCTTTTTCAAGTCGATAAAACTCATGTTTCAACGGCTCCACGAGGGACTCTGGGTTATTTGGATCCTGAATACCAGCAATGCTCTCAACTTACCGTTAAAAGTGATGTGTATAGCTTTGGTGTTGTGATGATTGAGTTGATATCGTCTTTGCGTGCCGTTGATAATATAACAAGTGATGGGCATGAATTTGATTTGGCTTGCATGGCTCTAACCAAAATTCAAAACCAAGCATTGCATGAAATTGTGGATCCTACACTCGGTTTTGAATCGGATTCTAAAGTAAAGAACATGATCATTGCCATGGGCGACTTAGCATCTCAATGTTTGCAAAGTTCGAAAAATTCGAGACCTACCATGAATAAAGTGTTGGAAAGTTTAGAGGAGATTCAAAAAGATGGTAAGCTTAAAAGCCAACCCGAGGTAATGGGCATTTCGAATTTATCTGATGAGGCTTCCACCTCCACTATCACCTGAGTCGAATGTTAGGAGCAGTTAAACAACTCCGAATACTAGTGGATAAATCGGTTCGATTTGATATGTTCTTCATGGTTTTCCACATACTTTATTTATTTAAACTAATTTCATATATTAAACATAAAAGAAAGCAGATCTAGACATTTAGTGTAGTGGGGACAAAAAAAAATATATCGAACTTTCCTTTTAAAAATAAGAGTAAAATGTTCAATGAGAGATAAAGAGACTAATGTTAGAAAAATATATGGATAGTTATTGTTATAGCTTATTAATTTGACTGTAAATTTTTTTATATATATAGATGTCTAGTTATGTTTAAAGTCAGTCACTACATTTCTTTCTATGTGCAAATGTATATTTGATCACTAAGTTGGTAGAGAAAAAAGATGAATATAAAATAATTTCTAATGTGATAGAAAAAGTGAGATAGAAAATAAAATATAAGAATGAAAGTTCGTGAATTTTATGTGTTGAATGAATAGAAAAACGAGCACAAACAAAGAAGAAAAAATATTTAAATATTATATACAAATATTTGAAATAAGTTTTACAAATGTTTATTAGGTTTAAAAGCATTTTACATCCTTTATTTTAAAAAGTACGATTAGTGGTTCTTTGTGCTCGTTGAACATAACGCTCGGGCATTACCCCTTTATTATGCTCCTTTGTGTTTCAATGAAGATGGAGAACTACAGATAAGTGTTCGTGGTGCTTGGCGTTCCTTTGATCGAAGGCGTGGTTTGGAGAACTACTATTCAATCGATCAAACTATCTAATTTGTCCTTTTATCAAATTAACTTTACACTATCTACTATCTACTCTACTATCTATCCATTACTAGGAAATTGTCCAAACTTACTATTGTGCCCTTTCACTTTTTTTTTCCTCCCTTGCAAAAGGTTAATCATGTAATTAACAAATCCAATATTCACCTATGCCAATTGTATCTTTCTTATTGGTCCATTCTAACAACTTGTCCCAAACACCTTTTTCATTTGTTTCTCTTTCTCCTTTACTGATATAAACTTTTTCATTCTCTCTCCATCCGTTCTCTCTCTCTCAGTTACATGTATGGCATTCAACAAATTTATAATATTGAGCATCTTTTGTTAAATTAATGTTTTTGTTTCTATTTTGTTTGGACATATATTTGTGAAATAGGGTTTCTATTACAAAATATTCTGCCATTGACACTAAAAATGAGAGCATAGCCAAAATTGATTTTAAGTATGGAGCTGACAAAATTAGATATAAAAGTGTCAGATTGGTTTTAACATGTCTAAAATATAAATTTCTTTGTACTAATTATTTTCATTGTATAATTAATATTGTATAGTGTATACTGAATGAACACGTCCAATGGTTTTATAATTTCAAACTGTGTTACCTGGCTATATTTCTAATCTCCACCCTCCTTTTTTATGATTTCCCCATCTCACAAAAATAACATAATCTAATTCAAATTCAAAACACAAATATAGAATAAATACTAAACACACATATATTAATGCGATTTTTCAATTAGCATTTAAATTTTAATAAAATTAATAATTTATTTATTTCACGGGACACTATCACTACAATGTATATTTTAATTTAATCAATCATTATCTTAATTTAAGAGACAAAATCCTTATTTTAATTTATCATTATCTTCATAATATTTTATTATCTTAATAATAGCTTATTTTTAATTTTTCTTATTTTTAATCGATCATTATCTTAATTTATCTCACGGGTCATTATCTTAATAATCTTAATATTGTTGTGTTTTGTATCCTCATTATCATGGATCATACATTTTTTTTTTGCATTTACGCATATTATTCATATTATTCAAAATATACTACATAAAATAATCGATTACCCGTGCGGCAGCACGGGTCTCTTACTAGTTACACTATTAAAAGAAAAATTTCGTTATTTTTTAATTAAATTACTTTTTCATTACAAACTACCTAATTTGCCATTTGTAACACGGTGAACTGACTTTCATTTTTATTTCGCAAACAATGTTGCGGTGAGCATGAGTCGCCACCGACTTTTATTTTGTCCAATTTTAGGAAAGGTAAAAAGTACAGAAAAAGACCTTTTTAAAAAGAAAACGGGCTCGGGGGGTAAGTTATGAAAAGGGAAGGTGTAAGCACCCTTTTCATCCGTAGTTATCTACGGGCTCTTAGTTGCTTAGCTCACTTTGACTTGTTTGAAATGTTTGAAAGAGTGGTGTGTGTTTAGAAAAACAGTTTGTTTTAAAAATGTCTCAAAAGACAATGTTAGAAAACAAGGTGTAAAAAGCATTTGATTTGGTTTGTTGTGAGCAAGCACTTAAGAGTTCCTACCCTAGTTCGTAAGGTATTTCCCATATTTTAAAGTTTTCCTTGGGCGATAGTACTATCCATACCATTTAAGGGTAGGTAGTCCTATACATTGGATGTGCGGGACAATCGAAGGGTCATCTATGGTCGTTGAAGGCAACATGGTAGAGATACCTTAGCAATTTAGCGGGACTATCATCACTTTCCGAAGGGACTCCGAGGGACAAGATCTTTTACCGTAGGCAACTCCGAGGGACATTGAGGGACTAAGATCTTTCTATGATGATATTTTTGAGGGTCGTCGTTTGCTAAAGTACCTCTACATTCGAGGGACGCGACCATTATTATTCGTAAGGCAACCAAGAGGGGCGTACCCTAGAGGTGAGTGTGTGCAGCAATCATGTGTGTTAGATTCGAGTATTTAATCTTGTATTTAGGTTAGCTAGCGTTTGATTTCATTATCTTGCCATACACACCTAATTACTAACAGTTAATAATTCATACATGCGGAAAATAAAAGCGGAAATAAAAACCTAACTATTACAGGGCTTCGGGGAGGGGATACAAAAAATAGAGGTGCGAAAAATAAAACCTAATTACTATTACATCCCATAAATAGATACAGAAATTGGTAAAAATGCGGGAATAAAATGATGAATGTACAAAGAGGGAATTAGCGAATGTCTGCAACAGTCCAAAAGCTCGGGATAGTACCTCACATAAGTCAAAAAGATGTTAGAACAGATAAAATAGAGAAATAAGCATACTAATTTCTAAAAGCAGATTTAAAAACTAAACAACATATTTTTTGGTATTTTTTAATATAAAAATAAGAATCTAATTACTAAAACATTTTTATTTTTAACATGAAAACTAAAATTTAATAGAACCACATATTTTTGTAATTTTTCTATAAAAGATGATTTTTTTTTGTGTTTTTGATATTATTAAAGAGATAAGAATAAAAACAGTAAATAATTAGTAATACAAATAATCACGAAACTGGGTCAGCCGAAAATAAATTAGAGGGTGCAAAGAGGTAAGTCGATGGACTGTTTCAAATGAGAGGCCCAAAACAGGTATTCAAGTCTGTCCAACCATATGGGTATGGTCACTGGGAAGGGGGTGTGAGAAGAGGAACTCAGATTGGGCCTGAGAGTTACTTAAGACCAACAGCAACAACAACAACCAAAAGAAACATACTTTCAGATTAAAGTCATCCGCCCCATTTGCTTCACGTTTCAGAATCTCCATCTTGTTTCCAGAAAACATCAAACAAACCTCCTTCTTTCTCTTCTCAAAACAAAATCGTACCATGAAAGCAGAACCTTAAAGCACAACAACAATCTCCATCGCAACATATAAAAGAGTAGGGAAATGGCATACCTGGGCGGGGTGGCCGGGATCGCAACTCAAAGCGGAGGTGAGGTGCGGAAGGGTCGGCGTTGGCGGAGGTTGAACGGCGGGATTGCTGTGCGGAGAGGGAGCGGATCTGAGCCGTATAGTTGTTCGGTTGTTGCAATTGTTGAATCGATTCTGCGGGTTGTACGGACGATGTAGGTTGAGCGGCAAATCGGAGGAAGCACGGTGGCGCGACGTCGGAGCTCTTCGGCGGTGATGTTGAAGCTGTTTCACAGCGGAGAACGTCGGTGTTCTTTTCGGCGGAGATCCTCCTTCTCTGTTTCCCTGCAAAAACAACAACAACGCCTGTATAAAATTATATCATTTTGGCTTGCATTTCACTCTCTTTTCTTTTGGATTTGATTGAATGAGGGTTTATTTTGTATTGCTTGAACTGAGATATGATGAATTTTTTTGATGTTAATGATGAAAGTTTGCTTGAGATTTATTTGATGGATTTGAAATTGTTAATGGTGGTAAGGTTTGTAGAGGGTGAAACATTTTGGTTGATGTTTGCAAAGCACAGTAAGAACACGCTTTGTTCTTTTTTCTGGAAAAAGAATTTTATTTTTACAGATTTTATTATTTAATTAATAAAACACAAGACAGGCACAGAATGATTTTCAATGACGAGTTGACTTTGTTTTTAGAATCATGTTAAAAAAGTGAAAAGTGTAGAAATATAGTTATATAATAAAATGTAAGCAATTTACGGACGAGTACGTAACAATAAAAAGTTATATTCGTAAAAAAAATTTATTAAGAAACGAGAATCATCAAAATAATCATCATTTGGTTAAAAAAGTGACCGGCCTCATATAAAATCATCGGCCGAAATTGTTATAAAAACGTAAATGTGTTAGCAAAAATGCGTGAATGAAATTGATAAATGCATAAAAGTGTTAGCAAAAATGCGTGAATGAAATTGTGGGAATAAGGGTTAGAAAAATGTGTTGGTGGTTGTTCGTGATCAGGGTTAGAGAAGTTGTTGATCCAAATGAGAGAGTGGAGAGCCACTATTTATAGACTGAAATTAGGTCAAGATCGATCCTAAAAAGGAAATGATCCAACCCAAAGGCCCATGGACCTTCCTTGATGAACAAGATTAAGAACCTAGACGTACTTGTGTCCAGGTGCGTCCAGGTGTAAAAAAGATTAAAAAAAATAGTTAAAATACATGAAAATGTACCAAGCGGGAATTGAACCCGTGACCTTTTGTTTGCAAACATTTTCTCCTTACCAATTAGACTATGTTATTTATTTGAAATAAAAGTCAAATAGAAAGTATATGAAGCATAGCCAAACGTCTTCTATCTATTAAAATATAACAATTTAAGGGTAAACGGTTATATTTTAAAATAGACTTTAAATCAAATATTTATAAAAATAGGATATCAATGTAAATGAACCCTGAATTTTTATAAAACTCAATTTTTTGAAATTGTTTTTTTAAATTTTTTTTTTTTAAAAGTGTGGGCAAATTTTGGGGTATGACAGCTGCCCCCTGTTCAATGTTCTTAAACCTGAAGAGGTAGATTGGCGTATTTGCCAATCGTAATCTGAAGGTAGAAGAGGATTGAACACTAGAGTACCCAGAAATTTGCGCTCGCTGTTGCAAGAAGTAATATTGGAGATGGGCTTAAAGATGCCATCCAGAAGTTAAGGTGCCTTTTAGACTGGATCATATGCATTGACTGTGTCTGAAGGAGAGATTCATCAAAACGAAGTAATGTCTTACAGAAGACTACCTAAAGAGGTTCCTGAATCGGGTAAATCCCTGATTGATGTAAAGGAGATTTAGGCTTTAAACAAAGCTCGAGAAGAAGTGTCTTGTAGAAGATTAACTGAGGAGCTCCTTGAAAGGACAATAGATGTCTTAGAAAAATGTGTCAAAGAATAATACCTAAAGAGGTTGAGATATGTCTCAAACTAGACTATCCTAGAGAGGATATGAAGTGTCTTAAAAAAGACTAACCTAGAAAGGCTATGATATGTCTTAAACAAGACTGGCCTAGAAAGGCTCCTAGAAAGGATATGATACGTCTTAAAAAAGACTACCTAAAAAAGGTTCCTAGAAAGGGTATGGAACGTCTTAGAAAAGACTACCTAGAAAGGCTCTTAGAAAGGATATGAAACGTCTTAGAAAAGACTACCTAGAAAGGATATGAAACGTCTTAGAAAAGACTGCCTAGAAAGGCTCCTAGAAAGGATGAGAAACGTCTTAGAACAGACTGCCTAGAAAGGCTCCTAGAAAGGATATGAAACGTCTTAGAAAAGACTACCTAGAAAGGTTCCTAGAAAGGATATGAGACGTCTTAGAAAAGGCTGCCTAGAAAGGCTCCTAGAAAGGATAAGAAACGTCTTAGAAAAGACTGCCTAGAAAGGCTCCTAGAAAGGATATGATATGTCTTAAACAAGACTACCTAGAAAGGTTCATAGAAAGGATGAGAAGTTCTTTGATTGTTTCTGAATTATCTTTGAAAAAAGACCCAGAATGAAGCCTCAGAATTGTATTTGTGTCTGGAATGAGTGTCAAAATTAACTCGTTGATAAGATCATCTTTACACTGTACTTGGATGATAATATTCTTTTGATTATGAAGTGACCTGAAGAGGAAAAATTAGTTTTATGCAATGTCATGATGCATGTATTGTGTAATGAGGTTCTCGAAATAAACAAGAATGTTATGTGTTATGTATGTAATGTAAATGAGGTTCTCGAAATAAACGAGAACGTTGTATGTTATGTATGTATTGTGAATGATGCATGGATGGACTATATAGTCGAAGCATATTGGTAACTTTGTATAGAAATTGCTGGTTGAGAAAATAAATCTCTGTATGCAAGTGGAGATGATGACAAGGTGATTGTGTTGAGAATTCCTGTCTTCCGTTCGAGGATATCCAGCTGGGGAATTTTATTACCGCTTGATGATGAAAGTAGCTTGAGTGATTTGATCCTGATGTGCCCTGATTGGGGATAAGAGAGATGGATAATTGACCAAGTTTTCACTATGAGTGCCAACTTTACTGGGAACAGTGAGTTTGAATAAACCCTGTTGGAGAAGAAAATTGTATCACAGAGCCTGTAGTGTTAGGGAGCCAAGTCTTTGTTGGGAAGAGAATATTTGAAAATAACTGCTCGAGGATTACTCTGTGAATATATTTTGTGAAAATAACTCTGTGGGGAAGATTCCCGGGAATTTCAAATTTTCCATTGCCCCATGTCTCTGAGTACTTGCAATTGGAAAACACTTTTTAACCATATATGGTCCTTCGCTTGTGGGAGGCTACCTGCCCCTAGTTTCAGTAACCCGGTATGCTTGACACTTGAGATTACGGGAACTAGAACTTCGTATGAGAGACTGATACTGACACCATGTGATACTGGTAGCTAAATAGCTCTTCTTGAAATTTGTGACTAATGCAACATGCCCCCAATGGTGGCCTAGCCTTTCTGGTGGCTCAACGTCTTTGAGAGGTTCTATGAACTGTGACCAAATTGCCTCTGGTAGATGGAGTGATGATATGCTCCTTGTATATTCAAGATTTTTAGTTGACTGAGTCAGGCGTAGGAAACATTTCTGCTTTTGATGCGCTTTTGAAGCGACTTTGTCTGTCGGGAGGACCTTCTGAGTTCTGTGCTCCCACAAGCAA
Source organism: Vicia villosa (assembly GCF_029867415.1). Taxonomy (NCBI): domain Eukaryota; kingdom Viridiplantae; phylum Streptophyta; class Magnoliopsida; order Fabales; family Fabaceae; genus Vicia; species Vicia villosa. Next base: position 5,424,705 of record NC_081183.1, read on the forward strand.
CCTGCCCCAGTATCATGAGTTTAGGAACGACGCCCCTGATTGATCAACACTTCTGAGAGAGTCTTCGAGTCTTGACTTTATTGCCCCAGATATGTGAATTCTTACTCAAAAGGGTATTCAACTTCTTCTTTTTTGTGCCCATGAGGGTGATTATAATTTGAGATGTTCATGCTCGAACTCAATGGAGTTCTGAAGATAACTTGTCCCTTGAGAGAATTGAACTTTTCATTTGCAGCTCATGATGGAAGCTTTCCTGGTGTCAAGTACTTGTTCATATGCAAAGAATGTTTAGTATGAGAAATATAATTCTAATGCAAAGTTCATGTTTGTCTTGAAGATTTTAAAAAAGATCTTTTTTTTGAAAGGACGTCAAAACATCGATTTTTGTGAAAAGTGGTGTGATACCAACTCAAACGTTTTAGCAAAACTCCTAGGAGTCGGTTTACCGTATTCTCATTTACAGTATGCTTTCAAATTAACCCTGCTTCAATTAGGACTTTTGAGGGTTGTAACGTGGCCAGGTTCATGGTTTTAGAAAAAAAGATATATAGGCTCAAAATTTTATTGGTGCCCACCCCCTTCGTGATGTTCTCCAACCTAAGTTCAGTTAACTCGATGCGAGCATTCATCCTTCAAGAGGAGCTTGAGACGATTGAGGAATCGATAAAGTGTTTGGACATGTCAATCATTTACCTTTTATTCTTGGTGTCTGATCACACGATCTTGTTCTTTGAATTTATTGTCACACGACCTCGTCCTTTTGCTAAGGATCTTTTTTGTTTCATGTTCCTTAACTTTTGCCTGGATAAATTCTTTTGAATTTTGATGTCCAGCGGGATGCCCTAATTTTTGCCTAAGTCACTTGTTTTCAAGTTGTTGACTTAGCGGGTCTTTTTTCTTCTACGATTCATTCTTTTTTTTTTATTTTTAAAACAAGTCGTATGATCCTGAGACTTCTTCGATTCATTGGAGAGATAGTGACTGCCTCATTTCTTGGTTGATGAGGGATAACCATTGTGGTATTGACTTTCCTCAACCTTTTGAAAGATAACCATTGTTGTATCCTTAGATGCTTCCTCCTGATGAATTTTGAACGCTCAATCAGGTTAACTAAACACTACCCTGCCCCTGGGTTAAATGCGAGTTTTTTTTGTATCAAAAAGAAACTCCTACTTCAGGCTCAAAGGGGTTAACGAGGGTTTATCATCCTTATATCTCCACTGTTTGGGAACTGAAACAATGCCTGTACATCATCAACAGGGTTTTACTCGAAAGCACATTATTTGAGATTATGAGTATTACGTGTTCGTCATTCTCCCTTCGGAGTTATCATGCTTTATCACTGAGAGTTTGGTATCACAAGCAAAGAAAACATGTTAGAGCGAGAACGGATAAGTTTTTTCAAGACAAACATATTCAATGCATCATTATTATAGTTCAAAAACAAACAAGTATTGCATATAAACAGTATTGAATCAAAACAAGAAAGACTACACATGAACATGCATGATGATGTAGAGACTGTCAACATTGAGGAAATTTTCTCTGTATAGACTTATTATTTCAGAAGATATGTTGAGTCGAAGGAGAACTTCAAATCTGGATTGTAGGTGTGAATGTGGCGACCTTTGCATCAATCAAGTTTTGAACCTTGTCTCGGAATGGCTGACAATCCTCAATCGATTGACCAAGTGCCCCATAGTGGAAAATAAGCCAAGGGTTAGTGTCTGAACCTGCAGGACACTTTAGATTACTTCTAGGAATAAGATTCCGACGAAGTCACACAAGAGTTGTAGGTATCCATCTTTAGGGATTTGAGGAAGAAGGTGAGAAACTCGTTGTCTAGTTTGCAACATTAGGAATGAATTTGGTTGCAGCTTCGTCTGAAGACCTTTGACTTTCATCTTCGAGTGTCCTTCTATAAGAATCAAGCTCACCATATCCAGTGGGTCATAGCCTCTGATTCGGGGTACGGTACTTTTGAGTTTAAAGGCATGTGACTAAAGGAGAATAAATCCTCTTTCCCCTTGATAGGAACTGTACCCTTGAGTTTGAAGGCATCTGACTAGAGGAAAGTAAATCCTCTTGTCCCTTGACAAAAGTTTATTGTACTTTCGAGTTTGAAAAGCATCTGGCTAGAGGAAAATAAATCCTCTTGCCCCCTGATAGGAACTGTACCCTTGAGTTTGAAGGCATCTGGCTAGAGGAAAATAAATCCTCTTGCCCCTTAATAGAAGTTTAGGCTCCTGATAGTCCTTTCGTCCTAAATCCCTAAGATCTTTGAAAAGAGTTAGTCAACAGGTAATGTAAAAGCGTAAGGTAGTATGAACAAGTAAGTCCTACAAACAAAACCTGCAAAGAGATCAAGTGGTTAGATAACAAACAAGTCACACAAGAGTCCTTAGGTTTAAAGGCTTGCATGAAGTATGACCAGGTGACTACCCTTCCCCAATAGGTACTTCTAAAGATAAGGATGATATCAGCAACGGGTTCTACCGAGTTATTCAGAATTGTCAGCCCTTCTAAAGCACCCTCGGCAATGGTGCATTTGCACCATGCAATGATACTTTGATAGAGGACCTATCTGAATTGTAGCATCGGGTAGCGACTAGTTCTCAACATTTGTCAAGAGTAGTCCCCCCACTACGTTCCTAAAGGCCAAGATGGGTTAAAGGGTAACTAAAGGTCCTTGAGCTCCGGCTCACCCAAAATTACATACATAAACCTCCCTCATTTGAGAAAGGTGTGCATATATCTATGGAGTCCTAACTCAAGCGTGAACTTCATATTGACTCATCTCCCACATATGTGAAAGAGGTCGCCATGACTATGCCACTCCTATCTTAAGTGTACTTGAATCCGGGTATGGGATTCGTCCTTCATTTAATTCCCAAGAAACCTTGAAAAGTAAAGCAAACAAAACAAGCATATTATATGATCTAAGCTCTAAGGTAACCCCTCTTTTTATTTATCCCCAGCAGAGTCGCCAGTTCTGTAACTCGGTGAACTGACTTTATTATTTTCGCAAACAAAATGTTGCGGTGAGCATGAGTCGCCACCGACTTTTATTTTGTCCAATTTTAGGAAAGGTAAAAAGTACAGAAAAAGACCTTTTTAAAAAGAAAACGGGCTCGGGGGGTAAGTTATGAAAAGGGAAGGTGTAAGCACCCTTTTCATCTGTAGTTATCTACGGGCTCTTAGTTGCTTAGCTCACTTTGACTTGTTTGAAATGTTTGAAAGAGTGGTGTGTGTTTAGAAAAACAGTTTGTTTTAAAAATGTCTCAAAAGACAATGTTAGAAAACAAGGTGTAAAAAGCATTTGATTTGGTTTGTTGTGAGCAAGCACTTAAGAGTTCCTACCCTAGTTCGTAAGGTATTTCCCATATTTTAAAGTTTTCCTTGGGCGATAGTACTATCCATACCATTTAAGGGTAGGTAGTCCTATACATTGGATGTGCGGGACAATCGAAGGGTCATCTATGGTCGTTGAAGGCAACATGGTAGAGATACCTTAGCAATTTAGCGGGACTATCATCACTTTCCGAAGGGACTCCGAGGGACAAGATCTTTTACCGTAGGCAACTCCGAGGGACATTGAGGGACTAAGATCTTTCTATGATGATATTTTTGAGGGTCGTCGTTTGCTAAAGTACCTCTACATTCGAGGGACGCGACCATTATTATTCGTAAGGCAACCAAGAGGGGCGTACCCTAGAGGTGAGTGTGTGCAGCAATCATGTGTGTTAGATTCGAGTATTTAATCTTGTATTTAGGTTAGCTAGCGTTTGATTTCATTATCTTGCCATACACACCTAATTACTAACAGTTAATAATTCATACATGCGGAAAATAAAAGCGGAAATAAAAACCTAACTATTACAGGGCTTCGGGGAGGGGATACAAAAAATAGAGGTGCGAAAAATAAAACCTAATTACTATTACATCCCATAAATAGATACAGAAATTGGTAAAAATGCGGGAATAAAATGATGAATGTACAAAGAGGGAATTAGCGAATGTCTGCAACAGTCCAAAAGCTCGGGATAGTACCTCACATAAGTCAAAAAGATGTTAGAACAGATAAAATAGAGAAATAAGCATACTAATTTCTAAAAGCAGATTTAAAAACTAAACAACATATTTTTTGGTATTTTTTAATATAAAAATAAGAATCTAATTACTAAAACATTTTTATTTTTAACATGAAAACTAAAATTTAATAGAACCACATATTTTTGTAATTTTTCTATAAAAGATGATTTTTTTTTGTGTTTTTGATATTATTAAAGAGATAAGAATAAAAACAGTAAATAATTAGTAATACAAATAATCACGAAACTGGGTCAGCCGAAAATAAATTAGAGGGTGCAAAGAGGTAAGTCGATGGACTGTTTCAAATGAGAGGCCCAAAACAGGTATTCAAGTCTGTCCAACCATATGGGTATGGTCACTGGGAAGGGGGTGTGAGAAGAGGAACTCAGATTGGGCCTGAGAGTTACTTAAGACCAACAGCAACAACAACAACCAAAAGAAACATACTTTCAGATTAAAGTCATCCGCCCCATTTGCTTCACGTTTCAGAATCTCCATCTTGTTTCCAGAAAACATCAAACAAACCTCCTTCTTTCTCTTCTCAAAACAAAATCGTACCATGAAAGCAGAACCTTAAAGCACAACAACAATCTCCATCGCAACATATAAAAGAGTAGGGAAATGGCATACCTGGGCGGGGTGGCCGGGATCGCAACTCAAAGCGGAGGTGAGGTGCGGAAGGGTCGGCGTTGGCGGAGGTTGAACGGCGGGATTGCTGTGCGGAGAGGGAGCGGATCTGAGCCGTATAGTTGTTCGGTTGTTGCAATTGTTGAATCGATTCTGCGGGTTGTACGGACGATGTAGGTTGAGCGGCAAATCGGAGGAAGCACGGTGGCGCGACGTCGGAGCTCTTCGGCGGTGATGTTGAAGCTGTTTCACAGCGGAGAACGTCGGTGTTCTTTTCGGCGGAGATCCTCCTTCTCTGTTTCCCTGCAAAAACAACAACAACGCCTGTATAAAATTATATCATTTTGGCTTGCATTTCACTCTCTTTTCTTTTGGATTTGATTGAATGAGGGTTTATTTTGTATTGCTTGAACTGAGATATGATGAATTTTTTTGATGTTAATGATGAAAGTTTGCTTGAGATTTATTTGATGGATTTGAAATTGTTAATGGTGGTAAGGTTTGTAGAGGGTGAAACATTTTGGTTGATGTTTGCAAAGCACAGTAAGAACACGCTTTGTTCTTTTTTCTGGAAAAAGAATTTTATTTTTACAGATTTTATTATTTAATTAATAAAACACAAGACAGGCACAGAATGATTTTCAATGACGAGTTGACTTTGTTTTTAGAATCATGTTAAAAAAGTGAAAAGTGTAGAAATATAGTTATATAATAAAATGTAAGCAATTTACGGACGAGTACGTAACAATAAAAAGTTATATTCGTAAAAAAAAATTTATTAAGAAACGAGAATCATCAAAATAATCATCATTTGGTTAAAAAAGTGACCGGCCTCATATAAAATCATCGGCCGAAATTGTTATAAAAACGTAAATGTGTTAGCAAAAATGCGTGAATGAAATTGATAAATGCATAAAAGTGTTAGCAAAAATGCGTGAATGAAATTGTGGGAATAAGGGTTAGAAAAATGTGTTGGTGGTTGTTCGTGATCAGGGTTAGAGAAGTTGTTGATCCAAATGAGAGAGTGGAGAGCCACTATTTATAGACTGAAATTAGGTCAAGATCGATCCTAAAAAGGAAATGATCCAACCCAAAGGCCCATGGACCTTCCTTGATGAACAAGATTAAGAACCTAGACGTACTTGTGTCCAGGTGCGTCCAGGTGTAAAAAAGATTAAAAAAAATAGTTAAAATACATGAAAATGTACCAAGCGGGAATTGAACCCGTGACCTTTTGTTTGCAAACATTTTCTCCTTACCAATTAGACTATGTTATTTATTTGAAATAAAAGTCAAATAGAAAGTATATGAAGCATAGCCAAACGTCTTCTATCTATTAAAATATAACAATTTAAGGGTAAACGGTTATATTTTAAAATAGACTTTAAATCAAATATTTATAAAAATAGGATATCAATGTAAATGAACCCTGAATTTTTATAAAACTCAATTTTTTGAAATTGTTTTTTTAAATTTTTTTTTTTTAAAAGTGTGGGCAAATTTTGGGGTATGACAGCTGCCCCCTGTTCAATGTTCTTAAACCTGAAGAGGTAGATTGGCGTATTTGCCAATCGTAATCTGAAGGTAGAAGAGGATTGAACACTAGAGTACCCAGAAATTTGCGCTCGCTGTTGCAAGAAGTAATATTGGAGATGGGCTTAAAGATGCCATCCAGAAGTTAAGGTGCCTTTTAGACTGGATCATATGCATTGACTGTGTCTGAAGGAGAGATTCATCAAAACGAAGTAATGTCTTACAGAAGACTACCTAAAGAGGTTCCTGAATCGGGTAAATCCCTGATTGATGTAAAGGAGATTTAGGCTTTAAACAAAGCTCGAGAAGAAGTGTCTTGTAGAAGATTAACTGAGGAGCTCCTTGAAAGGACAATAGATGTCTTAGAAAAATGTGTCAAAGAATAATACCTAAAGAGGTTGAGATATGTCTCAAACTAGACTATCCTAGAGAGGATATGAAGTGTCTTAAAAAAGACTAACCTAGAAAGGCTATGATATGTCTTAAACAAGACTGGCCTAGAAAGGCTCCTAGAAAGGATATGATACGTCTTAAAAAAGACTACCTAAAAAAGGTTCCTAGAAAGGGTATGGAACGTCTTAGAAAAGACTACCTAGAAAGGCTCTTAGAAAGGATATGAAACGTCTTAGAAAAGACTACCTAGAAAGGATATGAAACGTCTTAGAAAAGACTGCCTAGAAAGGCTCCTAGAAAGGATGAGAAACGTCTTAGAACAGACTGCCTAGAAAGGCTCCTAGAAAGGATATGAAACGTCTTAGAAAAGACTACCTAGAAAGGTTCCTAGAAAGGATATGAGACGTCTTAGAAAAGGCTGCCTAGAAAGGCTCCTAGAAAGGATAAGAAACGTCTTAGAAAAGACTGCCTAGAAAGGCTCCTAGAAAGGATATGATATGTCTTAAACAAGACTACCTAGAAAGGTTCATAGAAAGGATGAGAAGTTCTTTGATTGTTTCTGAATTATCTTTGAAAAAAGACCCAGAATGAAGCCTCAGAATTGTATTTGTGTCTGGAATGAGTGTCAAAATTAACTCGTTGATAAGATCATCTTTACACTGTACTTGGATGATAATATTCTTTTGATTATGAAGTGACCTGAAGAGGAAAAATTAGTTTTATGCAATGTCATGATGCATGTATTGTGTAATGAGGTTCTCGAAATAAACAAGAATGTTATGTGTTATGTATGTAATGTAAATGAGGTTCTCGAAATAAACGAGAACGTTGTATGTTATGTATGTATTGTGAATGATGCATGGATGGACTATATAGTCGAAGCATATTGGTAACTTTGTATAGAAATTGCTGGTTGAGAAAATAAATCTCTGTATGCAAGTGGAGATGATGACAAGGTGATTGTGTTGAGAATTCCTGTCTTCCGTTCGAGGATATCCAGCTGGGGAATTTTATTACCGCTTGATGATGAAAGTAGCTTGAGTGATTTGATCCTGATGTGCCCTGATTGGGGATAAGAGAGATGGATAATTGACCAAGTTTTCACTATGAGTGCCAACTTTACTGCAGAAACCAATGTCAAGATTGAAGGCAGATCTTGGATTCCATCTATTCTTCTTCTCCAGTTCCATTTTGAAGCTTCATTTTCGTAGACAGATCTTGGAGTTGCACTGAAATATTGTATCTTTTTTCTCAAGTGAATGCTTTGTTCTTGGTTCAAACGGGTAAAATCACATTCCTTGTATGGTACATATCAAACGGGTCTTCTTCTTTTTTCATTTTCCTGCTGTTTGTTGTTAGTTTCTAAAGTTTTTCAATTTATGTTCATGTTTCCTATATTGTACATCAAATGATTAATGTTTATTTTTGTTTTAGATTACTTTGGTTTGGTTTTTGTTATGCTTTTATTCTTCAACAACATATCTGGTAAGCTGACGATTGTGGTGTCCTGCAACGACGTTTTATGCCCAGATGCGGTGACGATATAAAAAAAAATATTTACGGTTGTGTGATGAGTAAGTATGCCTTTCTGAATTGATTTTCTTTGCATTCAAATCATGGGTTTTTTTAATATGTAATGTGTCCTTTAAACATGTTAAATATTGAGCGATGTCATATTCATGATTATCGACTCACGTGTTTGATTAAATACTGATATGGGGTTCTTTTAATTTTTGTAAGGATGGTTCCTATTGTGATATTTAAGAAGTGGTGGTGCCTATAAGATTTGTAATGGACAGAGTTGGATTAGTTGGTTCAGACGGGTCCTATGCATAATGTCACTTTTATGGCATGCCTCCCTAACATGGTGGTGTTGTACCCTAAATTTTGCCCCGACTTTTCATTTGCCTCATTTACATTTAGTATTCTTATTTTATCTCAAAAATTCAAAAAAATATATGCAGCATCTTATACATTTTTTGCATCATTCTCATTTAGAAAATAAAAATATATATATCTTGGCATTTTGTTTGAATTTTCGACTTAGTAATATTTTGTGTTTGTTTTATAATCATTTTGGATTTATACTTTTAATTCTAAATTCATTTTAGATCTAATTTGAATTTTGAGTTAAAATTATTAAATCATTTTTTATCATATTTTTGTTGTTTGTTTTTGGTTTATTTTTATTAGGTGTTGCAATTTCTAAAAGGAAGAGTTGTTTGGTCCAAGTTAATTCAAGTTTCCAAAGCCCATCAGCATATTTGTCCGTTGCATTTTTTTGTCTCAGCTAATCCAACAAGGAGAAGTCACGTTTTTATTCCATCACCATCTTGCTCACTACAGACAAAAAGGAGAAAAATATCTTCAATTTCCTCACCACCTTTCACGTGAAATTCCCACAAAAATGCAAAACAAACTTTCTGCTACCTCTCCATTTTCTCCTCACGCGTTTTGATTCACTCCGGAAAAAGTGGATCTAAAATTCTTCTGACATTCCTCACCAATTCCCCTCAATTTCCTATCCTACCCTCACCTCACACTCTCTATATAACAAGCCATTCACCACACTGAAAAGTGAGGAAGAAAAAGTGTAGAAACTCTGCCAAAATGTCATCAGAACTTCCTCCAAAATTCATATAAAAAAAATCTTCATCACTCAAACCTTCATCTTTGTACCAAAAACCTCACCATCAAAACCTACACTGCATCCTTCATCATGTTCACACCATTTTCATCTTCAAATCTCCATATGCATAAACCACATCACTAAATCTATCATCACTATACACTCCAAAACCGTCAAAACCACGTTCATCTTCATATATCACAGACAACATCAGTATTCATACAACCTAACCTCAGTACTCTCAAACACACAACTCAGATTTCACCTTCAATGTACTCAACTAATCTACACTAAATCAACTTCCACGCCATCTACACATTCGCGTTCATCAGCATCAGTTCCTCATCATCGCAGATTCAGCGCAACAACCGAGTTCAACCTCGAATCAGCTGAACGAGTCGCAACACACCAACAAATCGCGACGACGCTAAACATCACAACAGACTCGGAATCAGCATCATCGTGACGAACACACCTCTGAACATTCCAGATCTGCAAACACCATCAAATTCGGTAATGAACTCAGAATCATTCACTTGCTTTTGGATTTCGTGTTTGTTTGACTTTGTTGCATCTTTGTTGTCGCTGATTTCCGTTTAAGATGAGATTGATTTGTGTAGCACTTGTTCTTGTTGTTTTTATTTTGTTTGTGTTGCTTGATAAATATGATTTGATTGATGATATGCGGGTATGTTTGGGAGTCTTGTTTGCTTGGTGTTGATTTTGAGAAGAACAGAGGTTGTTGTTGTTGTACGTTAGCGTGAGAATTTCTTTTGAGAGGAGAGTGTGGAACGAATAGTAGGGATGAAGATGAGAGGTTGATATTTGAAGTTTGTTGTTGTCACGTGAGATTTCTGGGGAAGAGAGATTAGAGTTTTTTTTAGTTTAATGTGAAACAGGGGAAGTCTGAAGAAAAGGAGAATAGGAGGCGGGTTCCTTTTAGATCACTAGGGTTTTCTTTTTGTTTCATTTGGGCTGAAACCCATGCAGCCCAATCCGATTTACTTTAACACCCTACCCTGATGTGCATTACTCCCTGGCTGGCAATTGTCTGAATCAACTTGGGCTAAGTGCTTCGGGCCCAACGTTTTCTTTTATGCTGCACCTCTATTTCTATTTTTGTGTTGCTTTTTAGCCCATTTAGTCTTTTATGTTATGGTTTTTTATGTTAATTGAAAAATACAAAAAAAATATTTTTATATTAGATTTTATTTCATTTTCATATTAAAATACAAAAAAAAAACATGTTTAGATTTAGATTTTTATTTTTCATATTAAAAATATCAAAAATATGTTTGTTTTAATTTTAATTTCCTTTTAGATTTAATATGCTTATGTCTAGACTTTCTTTAGTTAATTTTGATTAATATTTGTTAGTATATTTTTGTCATTTACTCATGCATCATTATATATATCCGTTGCTAATGTTTTCTTGACTTTTGTGAGGTACTACTATCATTGAGCCATTGGATTTTATTGTGGACATTTATAATTCATTTTAAATGTTTTGTATATATTATCCTTTTATTTTCCGCTTTAATATTTCGATTGGGTTGTAATAATTAGTAGTTAATTTTCATCCCCATTCGGTTAAGTGTGTAATCCCCCATCCCGAAGCCTTGTAATAATTTTATCGCTTTCCTTTACCGCTTTATTTTACTATTGCTTGCATGCTTTTACCGTTTTTCAAAATAAAATTAGGTTCTTAGCCGTTTTCTACCATAAGTCGATCGCACTTCACGCATCGCCATCAACCGTACTTACACATGCACACTTGCACGTACACCCTTATTTTACTCCTATGTTCATCCCTTTATGTTTGAACTTGTATGCTTGTTTGTATGGATTTTACCTGTATGAGCTTGTATGTTTCCATTTACTTCTTCCATCTTCTTTTTAAACAAAATATTCACCCCCGCATTACTTGGTCCATATACCAAGCTCCCAACCAACTCTTTGTAAGTCGAGTGTCTTGTGCACCGCCATCGACCTGTTTTCAAAACTTTTTTTTCATAATAAAACCTTGACTTTTGTCATGTGATCTTCTTTAAACTCTTTTGTGCACTTGCACTCTTTTCCCTTTAAAACTTGTTTTCAATAAATCCTTTTTCGAAACTTTTGAGCAGAACTACAAATGCTCTGACTTCTCCATTGCACTGAGGAGGTATGTAGGCACAAGATTCAATGTCTTGCCGAGCAAAACTTTTGTAAATACCCTTCTTCTTTTGTAAATAACCTTTTTCTTTTGTATATATTTCTTTTCTCATTTCTTCTTTTAGCAAACAAAAAAATGGTTTTAACATAAACACAGATTTTCAAAAGGTTCCTGTGGAGTACCACAGATGTGAGGGGTGCTAACACCTTCCCTTTACATAACCAACCCCCGTATCCAGATTTCTTTTGTGGTTTTTTCGAGTTTTTTCCCTTTCCTCTTTTGGAATTAAAAAAGTTCGGTGGCGACTCTTGCTTTTTAACGATTTAAGTTAACCAAATGACTTAAACTCAAATTTTTGCCGCTACAGAAAAGTGGCGAATCTGCTGGGGACTATCTCTAAGTGGGTTTAGCCTATTTTGTTTATCTGTGTGTTTATGTTATTGCCATTTGTTTGCTTTTTGTATATATTTTTATGTGGTTACTTGGGTGATACCTTGTGATATGAGATAAAGTTCTAACCCGAACTTTTGTGAGTAACTTGAGATAGGAGGTGGTAAGACCAATAGTTGCATGTCAGGAGCGATCCTTAACATGAGCATCATATGGTGGAACCCCAATCAGTGGAGGCCTCATGGAAGGTAGTAGATGTTGTTACGAGCTATCGTAAGAACGCTATTATTTTCAATAGTGAGTGTCCGTAGAAGCTGAATGACCTAGAACCCTTTTAACCCATCTAAGCCTTTTTTAGGATGTAGCGCAGAAACAAGTTCAAGTACCAATTTGTTCTTGTTGTCATGCGATGCTACGCTCAGACGAGGTCTTTTTAGGAATATTATTGGTGCCCATGAGCAATTGTGTGTGCTGGTAGTATCCGATAGAAGATTGAAAACTCTGGGAACCTTTGTAGAACCCGTTTGGCAGGTACAAAATTCCCTAGTACATACCTTTGTGGGTTGTTCTTAATCTTGACTCCATGCTCGTGACTTTGAACCTTGTTTGTGTGACCCTGTGAGACCTTGATTATGATGGATACATAAACCATGCATTCGTTTGATTTCTAAGGAACTCATAGGTCTTTCTTTGTAAACATCATAAGTTTCATCAAACTCAATGGATCTTGGGTGTTGATGGGGTGAAAACCCTAATCCACCAAGATGGATGATTGATCTTGATGATAACTTGATCAATGCTTTGATCCTATTTAGGATTTACTTCCTTCATGCTTTGATGTTTACAAATTAATAACTTGAATTCTTTGAAAATCAAACAATAACAAAAACAACATTGCATTTTCATTGCATCATTTGCATATTTCATGCATTTATCCAGGTTGTCCAGAAAACTTATCCTTGTCTGTCTCCATCTTCAGAGTTGTTTGTCTACTGTCAAGCTGATTCCCCGACACATTGAACCAAAAGCATGTATCTGAAAAGTATGGAAGAACTTCAACAAGACCAAGAGTTGCTAAGATCAGAGGTCAACCAATTGAAAAGCCAGATGAATCAGATTATGGAAACCCTGCAAGTCTTGTTGAAGAGAGAATGCAACTTTCCTCCGATTATTACAAAGCAAGTGGATACTCATTTAGCCTTCTCCGTTGCTACTTCAAATCAAGGGCAACCATCTGTTATGTCATGTGATTCATATTTTGGAGTAGAGAAGGAAACACCTGTTTGCTTTCCTCAATCAGTGCTTCGTAGGACTCTGCATCAACGTCCATTGTCTTGTTTAGGAAAACTTAATGATGGGCGTAGTGTTGCGGTGAAGAAGTTACTTGAGAAAAACAATTACAAAAGAGTTGAGCAATTCAAGAATGAAGTTGAAATCATGGCATCATTAGTCCATGAAAATCTTGTGTCTCTATATGGATGCACTTCACTTCACAGTCCCGAGCTTCTACTTGTCTATGAGTATGTTTCTAATGGAACCGTTGCTGATCCTCTCCGTGGTAAAGAAGCAAAACATGGAAAACTTACTTGGCCTATTAGAATGAATATTGCTGTGGAGACAGCAAAGGCGTTGGAGTATATTCATACATCTAAAATCATTCACAGAGATATTAAAACAAATAATATTCTCCTTGACACTCATTTTCGTGTGAAGGTAGCCGATTTTGGACTCTCGCGCCTTTTTCAAGTCGATAAAACTCATGTTTCAACGGCTCCACGAGGGACTCTGGGTTATTTGGATCCTGAATACCAGCAATGCTCTCAACTTACCGTTAAAAGTGATGTGTATAGCTTTGGTGTTGTGATGATTGAGTTGATATCGTCTTTGCGTGCCGTTGATAATATAACAAGTGATGGGCATGAATTTGATTTGGCTTGCATGGCTCTAACCAAAATTCAAAACCAAGCATTGCATGAAATTGTGGATCCTACACTCGGTTTTGAATCGGATTCTAAAGTAAAGAACATGATCATTGCCATGGGCGACTTAGCATCTCAATGTTTGCAAAGTTCGAAAAATTCGAGACCTACCATGGATGAAGTGTTGGAAAGTTTAGAGGAGATTCAAAAAGATGGTAAGCTTAAAAGCCAACCCGAGGTAATGGGCATTTCGAATTTATCTGATGAGGCTTCCACCTCCACTATCACCTGAGTCGAATGTTAGGAGCAGTTAAACAACTCCGAATACTAGTGGATAAATCGGTTCGATTTGATATGTTCTTCATGGTTTTCCACATACTTTATTTATTTAAACTAATTTCATATATTAAACATAAAAGAAAGCAGATCTAGACATTTAGTGTAGTGGGGCAAAAAGTATATCGAACTTTCCTTTTAAAAATAAGAGTAAAATGCTCATTGAGAGATAAAGAGACTAATGTTATAAAAATATATGGATAGTTATTGTTATAGCTTATTAATTTGACTGTAAATTTTTTTTATATATATAGATGTCTAGTTATGTTTAAAGTCAGTCACTACATTTCTTTCTATGTGCAAATGTATATTTGATCACTAAGTTGATAGAGAAAAAAGATGAATATAAAATAATTTGTAATGTGATAGAAAAAGTTACATAAAGATACATAAAGATGAGTATAAAATGTTTGGAATATACATAAACCACAAAATAGTGTCAAAGTTACATAAACCACAAAATAAATGTCTGCTGCATCAAACCAAAGTAGTTTCCATTTTGACACTTCCGCTCCTCCACCCGCTGCACCAGATGATAGATGTCTGCTGAATAATGATCTAGCTTGACTCTCACCTAGTTAAAACAATACAAAAGTCTAGTTCAGTAAGTATTTAACTACAATATGTTGTTAAGTAGTTTGCTTATTTCAATTATTTTGGCTAACTTTATGTAAATATATACTAAGGATTAATTTCAATGTATCATTCAGTGTAATTTTACTATGAAATGAGCATTACAAAATGTTACTTATCTCCTATTTTTTTCAATTATTTTCGTGCACAAATTGATCCAAGATCATAAGGTGTTTGGTTTTATGTTTAAACAAGTTTTCTTCTCTTTATTTGCTTTTTTTTTTGAAAACTGTGTTGTGGAAATCTATTTACATCTTGTGCAAATCGATTTACACAATTGAAAACTGCGTTGATTTTACACAATGGGTTTATTTTCGGAGTTCATAAATAAAAGTTTTTTGGTGGATGTTCCGTGTAAGGGGAAGAATTTCTCGTGGTATAGTGGTGATGGAAAATCGATGAGTAGAATTGATCGTTTCCTTGTGGCCGATAATGTGGTGAGTAGGTGGGGAGTAATCGGTCAATTGATTGGAGAGAGGGATATTTCCGATCATTGTCCTATATGGCTTGAGGTGGATAACTCGAATTGGGGTCCAAAACCGTTTAGATTCAATAATGAATGGTTTTCTTTTGATTCCTTTTTGCCTTTTGTGGAGAAGGAGTGGGGAAACATGAAAATTTATGGTAGAGGAGATTTTGTTCTTAAAGAAAAGCTTAGGCTTTTGAAGGATAAATTGAAGGTGTGGAATAGGGAGGTTTTCGGTAGGTACGATTTGAACATGGAAGAAGGTGTTAGGGATTTGAATGCGGTAGATGTTGGCTTGGAGACCATTTCCGAGGACCTTATTGAGGTTAATCTTGTTTTAAGGAGGGAGGCGTCTAGTAAGATATGGAGAAACTTGAGAATAAAAGAAAATATGCTCTTACAAAAAGCTAGTTTGAAATGGATGAAAGAGGGAGATGCTAATAGTGGTTTTTTTCACAAGGTAATGAAAGAGAAGAGAAGTATTAGTCACTTGGGTCCTATTGTCACGGAGGAGGGAATGGCGGTTACGGTGGAGGAGGTGAGGGAAACGGTTTATAAGCACTTTAAAGAGAAATTTGTGGAGATGGAGGAGAGTAGACCTTTGTTGGAAGGTGTTGAATTTAAGGGTATCAATGAGGAGGTGGCGGAGAGTCTTGAAAAACCGTTTCTTGAAGAGGAGATAAAGGAGGCCGTGTGGAGTTGCGGGGGTGATAAATGCCCTGGCCCGGACGGGTTTTCTTTTCTTTTTCTAAAGAAATGTTGGACTTTCATAAAAGAGGATTTTATGAGTTATTTCAAGTATTTTTATTCCGGTAAAGTAATCTCAAAGGCTATTTCTTCCTCGTTTTTGTCTTTGATCCCGAAGAATAGTAATCCGTTATCTCTTGATGATTATAGACCCATATGTTTGGTCGCTTGCATGTACAAAGTGGTGGCCAAACTTTTGGCGGGGAGGTTAAAATGGGTTCTTGATTCGTTGATTTCTCCGTGTCAAAATGCTTTTGTGCCCGGTAGATACCTTTTGGATGGAGTTTTGGTGGCTAATGAGGTGGTGGATTATGCGAGGAAGGAAAGAAAAAATTGTGTGCTGTTTAAAGTTGATTTTGAGAAGGCGTATGACAAAGTTAGTTGGAGTTTTTTGAGGTATGTAATGAAGAGGATGGGTTTCGGTAGGAGATGGATGGGTTGGATGGAATTGTTGGTTTTCAATAGTAACATGTCGGTGCTTGTTAACGGAAGTCCTACGAAAGATTTTGGTGTTTTTAAAGGATTGAGACAAGGAGATCCTCTTTCTCCTTTTCTCTTCGTTTTGGTGGCGGAAGGTCTCGCGGGGTTGGTGAGGAAATCTATAGAAATTGGGGAATTCGAGGGCTTTAGAATTAAGAACACTTGTTTGGTGGATATTCTTCAATTTGCGGATGACACTCTTTTGGTGGGGGAAGGATCTTGGAAGCAAATTAGGGCGATAAAGGGGGTGTTAAGAGCTTTTGAGATTGTGTCGGGCCTTGGTATCAACTTTCAAAAAAGCAAATTAATTGGCATCAATACTAGGGACTCTTTTTTGGAAGCTGCGGCTTCTTTTCTCTCTTGTAAAATGGAGGAAAGCAATTTTTACTTCCTTGGTATTCCGGTTGGTTTTGATCCTAGAAAGGAGTTGACTTGGAGGCCGTTGGTGTTGAATTTAAAGAAACGGTTAGGAAGTTGGAAACATCGTTTCTTAAATTTGGGTGGGAGAATCACTCTTTTGAAGTCCATTCTCACCTCTTTGCCCATTTTTACGATGTCTTTTTACAAGATGCCTTTGAAAGTGGTGAAAGAAGTCAATAGGATTCAAAGTAATTTTTTATGGGGAGGAGTGGAGGAGAGGAGGAAGATTCATTGGGTTAGTTGGAGGAATGTGACTCTACCTTTTGAGAAAGGAGGAATTGGGGTAAAAAGTTTATCGGTGTTTAATAATGCTCTCCTTTCGAAGTGGAGGTGGAGGATTTTGAATGACCATGATTCTTTATGGAGTAGCGTTTTGAAAGCTCGGTACGGTGACGTTGTTTCTTTGGTGTACGGTAAGTTTGGTTCAAAAGTTTCTTCGTTTCCATCTTCTTCATCTTTTTCTTTTTTATGGTGGAGGGATCTTTTGAAATTGGGGAGGACTTCTTGTTGGGATCCTATTGTTGAGGGATGTCGGTGGGTGGTTAAAAAAGGTTATAACACGCCTTTTTGGGAAGCCAATTGGTGGAGAGGTCTTATTTTGTGTGATGAATTTCCGGATTTATATGAGGCTTCGGTTTTGAAAGGGGTCTCGGTCGCTACCATGGGAGGGTGGTTTGAGGGTAGTTGGAAATGGGGTGATTTTGGGATTCCCGTGAGTGGTATGGGGGCGGAGGCGGTTGTCATGGAGGGGATTGTTCGCTTGAGAGGCGTGTTGGCCGAATTTGGTGGTGTGGGGGAGGGGAGAGATGAGGTGTCATGGTCTTTATCCGATGATAGTTTTTTCTCGGTAGCTTCTTGTTACTCTTTTTTGAGTAGAGGATTCATTCCGATTGGGCCGCCGAACAAACATGATGGGGTGTTTGGGCTAATTTGGAAGGCGGAGGTGCCTTTCAAAATCAAGGCTTTTGGGTGGAGATTTCTTCTTGATAGGATTCCTACTAAAGATTGCTTGGTGTATAGAGGAATTAATATACCGGTAGATAATTTAAAGTGTTGCTTTTGTGGATATGGAATAGAAAGTAGAAACCATTCTTTTTTTGGTTGTTGGGTGGTAAAAGCTATTTGGAATGAAATAGCTCTTTGGGTGGGAAAAGAGGGTGATGTGGAGGAAGGGTGCTTGCCGAATTTTATGGAGTGACATTGTTTCTTTCGTGATAAAAAGGTTAGGAGTAGTAAGGCGGACGTCGTGTGGCTAGCTACTATATGGACGATATGGTTGGTCCGTAATGGTGTGTGTTTCCGCGACGAAGGTTGGAATTTTAACGACATGGTGTGGAATATAAAGTATATGGTTTGGAAATGGTCCTTTTGCGGGAAAATTACATACCCCAATTATTCATTTTATGAGTTTCTAAAAGATCCTCTTCTTTTTCTCTTTTAAGTATATTTGGTTGTAATTTTCCTCTTTTTTGTCCGGGTTTTCCCGTATCTTGTGTAATTGGGTTGGAGAACCCTTAGTTCTCCGTTTTCAATATATCTTGCTTACACAAAAAAAAATATTGCATTTTTAACAAATTGGTTTTTAACTAATACATATTGACATGTTATACAGACAAAATAATTAACTTGTCCTGATTAATTTTGTAGTTCTCCAAATAAAAATAAAAACGAATTTTCTTTACACATTACTCTCTCAAATAAAAAAATTTTAAAAAAATTCTACTCCCTTCTCTTATTTTCTTTATTTTTGTTTTGAAAAGAATCATGGATAGAGTGATTTATTAACAATAAAAATTTAATTAATTTAATTCAATTTTATCTATTCAATATTTTTTTGATTTATTTGCCTCTACAATCAACTCGGAAATTATATCATTGATATCCATTTTAGTAAAAAAAATAATTTAAATGAATTGTTAATATTTTTAGAAAAATTAGTTGGAGTTGAAAAATATATAATCTATCAATTGGTGTATTCAATTTTAAAGTCAGTAATGTTTACATGCCTCTGGAAAAAATTTATAACCATGAATTTTATGAAAAAAATAGCGTTCACCCATAAATAATTGTCACAAACATAAAAATAAATATATATTTAATAGCATTTGAGAGAAAATAATCTTAAAAATATTTTTTAGATGTTAAAATTATTTTTAGATGTTAAAAGTGTCTTAGATATTATCTTTAAAACTTAGGCAAATGAAATTTAATTTCTCCATAAAATATGTTGTTTTATAAAAATATTTTTCAATTCTATAGTACGAAACTTCTACATCAACTTTTAGTAAACATTATTTACAATACTCAATTTATAAAATTGACATTCTATTTATAAAATTCTTTGATATCCTAACAAACTTCAATTTTTAGTATATCTGGGATAAATAAAACTTACTTATACTATAAACTAGTAGATAAGTAAATATAAGATTTTCAAAACGCAGTAAAAGATACCTCTTGAAGAATCACAATAAATCCTCTTCTCCAATTACTCTATTTTCTGAACGTCGGTTGGGCTGGTGTTGCTAGATAGATTGCTTGCAGCAGGGGCTGGATAATGTTAAAGCCGATAAACACAATCTAAAAAACAACAGAATTAGCGGAAGGTGGGTGAAGGAGATAAGGGAGATGAGTTTTACTTTTCAGTTTTGGGAATATACAGAGGAGAGTGAGAGATAGTTGAATTTATAATGGAATGGAGCCAGAATCAAACCACTACTTTTTCTTTAATGCCTATAGGCGATAATTAATATAGTACTACTTTTTCTTTAAATTCAATTTCAAGATGTTGTCAGCTATAATATAGTACTACAATGGTTTCAACACTCAACACCCACTTTTTTAACTCCCAACACTCCACATCATTTTCTCTTTCTTCCACCTAATAACTCAACACCCATTCAACTTTTACCCTCTCCAATGGTTTTTCACTCAACACCCTACCCCACCACTTTTTATTTTCATATTCTTATTTAAATTTTATTTTTATTTTTTTGATTACATAAAATTACAATTATTGTTAAGAAGTGTGGGTTAGGCCAGTTGTCTAGTCCTGGGCGTGAGGGGGTGTGTTAAGAGTCCCACATCGGACAATATATGGCATGAACATGTCCTTATAAGTGGGGGCAATCCTCACCCTACAAGCCGGTTTTGTAGGGTTGAGTTAGGCCCAACCACATTTCTTAACAATTATCGATTAAAATTAAATTAAAATAATAAATACTTAATAATTTATTTTTTAATTTTTTGTAATAAAAACAAAATTTATTTAAATAATTGGATACGATACAAATCATCTTAAATTAATTTAAACTACAACACACAATTAACGTAATTAGTACGTTACAAATAATTTAAAATGCAATACAACACACAAGTAAATGGAAAATTAGCAGAATTTTGAGTGTTAAAATGATTATTCGGATCCATTTCACTAAAAAAATACACTTAACTTCAAAATAAACACTAATAGAAAGATAATAATAAGATTAAGATAGTGAAAAACTTGGTTTTTTTTTCTGTGTCCAAATCAAATGAACCAAGTCTCTATTTATAGAGAGAGAAAAAATCATGAATTTTGGTATAAAAAAAATAAAAAAAATTAATTTGCAACGAAATAGTTGAGTTCAAAGTATTAAATGGATAAAAATCTGGCCAGCCAATCAGCAGCTGCCACCTGCGCCCCTGCGTTAGTGTACATGGTGTTGAGTTTTCTCAACATCTCTCTCCTCCAACACACACTCAACACTACTCTAAACACACCATTGCACATGATTTTGCCATGTTGAGTTCAAATAAACACACCATTGCACATGGTCTTAGAGAAAGAAAATCTATACTTGTTCCTTTGGACTAGGGCTAGACAACGGTCGGTTTGGGTTGGATTCGGGCCCAAATATTAGATCCAACACAAACCGCAGTTCCATTTGCCTGGTCCAATTCCGACCATTAAGATTTCGATTTTTATCGGTTTCGGTTAAACCGGTTTTACGGATTGTTTGGGTGGGTTAGTCGGTTTCAACTTACTGGGTTAGCAAAAATATTGGCCCGTTTAAAGAAATTCAAAATTTTTCTTTTACAAACTATTAATAATTAGTTTATAGATTAATATAATAGTAAAATTGAAATGGTATAGAACATCAATACAAAATTATTAAATTCTACAATAATTTTTAGTTTATATATATATATATATATATATATATATCCCTTCCTCATTCATTTTTATTTTTCAATTCATTTTTCTTTTTCAATATTGATTGGTTGAGACTAGCATCCTATTGAACATATTAAACTATCATGAAAATATTAAAATTATAGTATTTGCAATCAATGTTAAACTATGATCATATTGCTTATAAACCATCAATATTTTGTATTTATAAGTCTGTCACTAATGCCATTAGCTCAATCACACAGCAATATGCAAAGCTGGAAGGAAACGGAAAATAGAGACATACATAAAAGATTCCATTTTCATTCTCTTTAGTAATGGGTCATTACACATTGAGAATTCATTTTCAACATAGCTTTCTCTATCAAATTACCAAATAAAACCATACCTATTACTTGCTGCTACATGAATTCAGTTTACACGAAAATAGCAAGATTCTTCCACTCCAATGCCAAACAATGAACATACATTAAATAATTTTGACTTGGAAGCACCCGCATGTGATGTCCTATAATGTTGGGCATACTTCTCTCTTTCAAATTACCAAATAAAAACATCCCTCTCACTTGTAGGGCATGAATTTATTCCTTTATATACAACCATCACCATAAACGTTCACAGCTTTTCTTCATGAAATCTTACTTTAAAATTATTTTTATCTGTTTTGGATTGTGTTCACACTCTAAAAAAAAAATTATTTTTAAATAAAAAAAGTAATTTTATTAACACTAATGTCATTAGCTAAAGTATAGATACATAATAGTATCTTAACCTGTATTACAAGACTGTCACTAATGTCATTAGCTAAAGACGAATTCTTTATCACCCAAAACCTTTTTAGACATCCGCAACGAAAATACCGAAATGTCCCTATATTTCAGAAAAACATCTCCGTAACACTTTTTTTTTAAAAGTTAATTTCGGAAGTGCACTTTCGAAAAAATAAAAAAAATATTATTTTCAGAGATGCATTTCCAAAATCAATTTTTTTTTTTTGGAGAGGGAGTGTCTTCTGCATATCTAAAATATTTCAATTTTTAGATTTTATATATATATATATATATATATATATATATATATATATATATATATATATATATTGAAATATTAATCACTTTAAAAAAAATTATATTTCCTAAATATTAGATTTTAAACTAATATCTTGAAAAGGCTATTGACATACTATTTAAATTCTGAAAAATATCAATATTGCAAATATTATGAAAGAATAAAAAATAAATTATTATGGAGATTTTACTAATAGTTTGTGGTGTGATAATGCACTACCTTTAAATGGGAACCATCTAGCATCAAGATGAAACAACATCTCTTAACATAAAACACCTTTAAGTGTCTTTATTTTTTACGCTTGTGATGTACTATAAGAAATATGCATTCATTCACATTCACATGTTATTTTCTATGAAAGCATCTAGGTAATCAAGTGCTGCACATGTGGTGTCAATCACAAAGAATGATTTTGAAGCTTTAAATTATTATGGTCTGCTTTCCACTGGCTGGTTTGAATTCTTGTTAGGGCTAGACAACGGTCGGTTTGGGTTGGATTCGGGCCCAAATATTAGATCTAACACAAACCGCGGTTCCATTTGCCTGGTCCAATTCCGACCATTAAGATTTCGGTTTTTATCGATTTCGGTTAAACCGGTTTTACGGACTGTTTGGGTGGGTTAGTCGGTTTAAACTTACTGGGTTAGCAAAAATATTGGCCCGTTTAAAGAAATTCAAAATTTTTCTTTTACAAACTATTAATAATTAGTTTATAGATTAATATAATAGCAAAATTGAAATGGTATAGAACATCAATACAAAATTATTAAATTCTACAATAATTTTTAGTTTACATACATCCATAACTAAACTCAGAACAATACATTTTAAAAAAAAAATCAGAGCAATACATATAAAAAAACTCAGATATTATCAAGATCCAGTTACACAAATCTTCAGGACTCCAAGTGCAACCAAGATCCAACTTCTATCCTTTCCAACTAAAAGAATCACAATAACAATAAATTATATTAGAAACACTAACAACAAAAAACAATAAATCTAACAATGAGAATTAAAATAAAAAATAGTAAAATAAATAATAGTAAAATAAATAAAATAAATAGTTAAATTAATTATAGCTTTCCACGAGTTGATAAACAAACCAGATTCAATGAGCACTTGAAACAAAATAATTATATCAAAAAAAATATTTAAAAAAATTAAAAGACTAAAATATGAAAGAATATAAATATGAAAGTAGTCACCTTTGATGGGTTTGGAAGAGGATGAAGAGGAAGTATAGAGGATGAAGAGGATGAATTTGTGGCAAGGTGGTGCTTGATGATGCAAACAAGATGCAGAGAGGACCACGGCGGCGGTATAGAGGAAGAAACGAAACCCTAGTAAAGAATGAATTGAAGTGAATTCTGAATGTAAAAGGGTTTTGTTTGTGGTGTTTTTATTTTGGGCCAAGTTAAATGAATGATCCATATTCAATCTAGTCTATTAGAACTAACCTCAAAAAATAATAGATAAGAAGTAACTACGGCGGTCGGTTTTTGGATTTCTTTGGGCCTAAATTTACCATCCGAATCCGACCGGTTTAATCCATTTAAACCCATACACAGCCAAACCGGTAAACCGATAAACCGGTTAACCCGAACCGTGGTTCAGCGGACCTCATGGATAGGTCGGATTGGACCGGTTTCCAAAATTTTGTCCAGCCCTACTTTGGACACAAAAAATAAAAAGTAAATTAATTGATAATTTTATTTACTACTAATGTATTAGAAAATAATAAAACTTATTAATGTTATTGAAAAAAAAATTTTAGTGATCTAGTCATATTTTATGTTACACATTTGTTTGTTTTAAATAAGAAACTTTAATAATTTTTAAAATAATTGATG
Source organism: Vicia villosa (assembly GCF_029867415.1). Lineage (NCBI taxonomy): Eukaryota > Viridiplantae > Streptophyta > Magnoliopsida > Fabales > Fabaceae > Vicia > Vicia villosa. The sequence continues at coordinate 5,448,620 of NC_081183.1, forward strand.
TAATTTTTTTCGTTTAATCAATTAAAATTCTCCGGTTTGTTTGTTTAAAATAAGAAATTTTAAATTTTTTTCGAATAATCTTAAATTCAATTTCAAGATGTTGCCAGCTATAATGTAGTACTATATTTAATCAACAACATCAAGAAACTGATAGAAAGACCGAATAATTAATGGAAAGCAAAGAAAAGTTACCCAGAATGAAACTTCGCAGAGGACCGGTGAGAAGGGTACCGACGGCTGGTGACGTATCCAGCTGAATATTTGATGAAAAAGTGAAACTTGGCAGGGGTTTTGTATTGATGAACACTGTTGATGTTGTTGTTTTAGTATGAGGTGAGTGTATGGTTTGTAGGGGTGATGATGAAAAAGTGATGATGAAAACTTGGCAGGTTTGTATGGTTTTAAAGAAAAAGTGATGATACAATAAAAGCAGGTTTGTTGTAATGTCGCAAGCAAAATGTCCTTTATAAAGCAAAATGTCCTTTGACTGTGTATGTAACACAATGATAGATTTGGAACATTCATCAACTTGCAAAGCTTATGAGTCCAAGTCTTTGTTTAACGGGTCAATGGTCAATGTCCTTTCACTATCACAATGATATACAAACACGGATTGACTAAAATAAATTGATTAAAATAAATGAAATTATTTTATTAACGGAAGATTAACATATGATTTTAAAAAAAAAATCCTAATTTCAATCTTAACTTATTAAAAATACGACTTGGAAATCAAAATGATATATATATATATATATATATATATATATATATATATATATATCCCTTCCTCATTCATTTTTCTTTTTCAATTCATTTTTCTTTTTCAATATTGATCGGTTGAGACTAGCATCCTATTGAACATATTAAACTATCATGAAAATATTAAAATTATAGTATTTGCAATCAATGTTAAACTATGATCATATTGCTTATAAACCATCAATATTTTGTATTTATAAGTCTGTCACTAATGCCATTAGCTCAATCACACAGCAATATGCAAAGCTGGAAGGAAACGGAAAATAGAGACCTACATAAAAGATTCCATTTTCATTCTCTTTAGTAATGGGTCATTACACATTGAGAATTCATTTTCAACATAGCTTTCTCTATCAAATTACCAAATAAAACCATACCTATCACTTGCTGCTACATGAATTCAGTTTACACGAAAATAGCAAGATTCTTCCACTCCAATGCCAAACAATGAAAATACATTAAATAATTTTGACTTGGAAGCACCCGCATGTGATGTCCTATAATGTTGGGCATACTTCTCTCTTTCAAATTACCAAATAAAACCATCCCTCTCACTTGTAGGGCATGAATTTATTCCTTTATATACAACCATCACCACAAACGTTCACAGCTTTTCTTCATGAAATCTTACTTTAAAATTATTTTTATCTGTTTTGGATTGTGTTCACACTCTAAAAAAAATTATTTTTAAATAAAAAAAGTAATTTTATTAACACTAATGTCATTAGCTAAAGTATAGATACATAATAGTATCTTAACCTGTATTACAAGACTGTCACTAATGTCATTAGCTAAAGACGAATTCTTTATCACCCAACACCTTTTTAGACATCCGCAACGAAAATACCGAAATGTCCCTATATTTCAGAAAAACATCTCCGTAACACTTTTTTTTAAAAGTTAATTTCGGAAGTGCACTTTCGAAAAAATAAAAAAATATTATTTTCAGAGATGCATTTCCAAAATCAATTTTTTTTTTGGAGAGGGAGTGTCTTCTGCATATCTAAAATATTTCAATTTTTAGATTTTATATAATATATATATATATATATATATATATATATATATATATATATATATATTGAAATATTAATCACTTTAAAAAAAATTATATTTCCTAAATATTAGATTTTAAACTATTATCTTGAAAAGGCTATTGACATACTATTTAAATTCTGAAAAATATCAATATTGCAAATATTATGAAAGAATAAAAAATAAATTATTATGGAGATTTTACTAATAGTTTGTGGTGTGATAATGCACTACCTTTAAATGGGAACCATCTAGCATCAAGATGAAACAACATCTCTTAACATAAAACACCTTTAAGTGTCTTTATTTTTTACTCTTGTGAAATTTCTATTTCTCGTGACAGCTTGTGATGTACTATAAGAAATATGCATTCATTCACATTCACATGTTATTTTCTATGAAAGCATCTAGGTAATCAAGTGCTGCACATGTGGTGTCAATCACAAAGAATGATTTTGAAGCTTTAAATTATTATGGTCTGCTTTCCACTGGCTGGTTTGAATTCTTGTTAGGGCTAGACAACGGTCGGTTTGGGTTGGATTCGGGCCCAAATATTAGATCCAACACAAACCGCGGTTCCATTTGCCTGGTCCAATTCTGACCATTAAGATTTCGGTTTTTATCGGTTTCGGTTAAACCGGTTTTACGGATTGTTTGGGTGGGTTAGTCGGTTTAAACTTACTGGGTTAGCAAAAATATTGGCCCGTTTAAAGAAATTAAAAATTTTTCTTTTACAAACTATTAATAATTAGTTTATAGATTAATATAATAGCAAAATTGAAATGGTATAGAACATCAATACAAAATTATTAAATTCTACAATAATTTTTAGTTTACATACATCCATAACTAAACTCAGAACAATACATTTTAAAAAAAAAAATCAGAGCAATACATATAAAAAAACTCAGATATTATCAAGATCCAGTTACACAAATCTTCAGGACTCCAAGTGCAACCAAGATCCAACTTCTATCCTTTCCAACTAAAAGAATCACAATAACAATAAATTATATTAGAAACACTAACAATAAAAAACAATAAATCTAACAATGAGAATTAAAATAAAAAATAGTAAAATAAATAATAGTAAAATAAATAAAATAAATAGTTAAATTAATTACAGCTTTCCACGAGTTGATAAACAAACCAGATTCAATGAGCACTTGAAACAAAATAATTATATCCAAAAAAATATTTAAAAAAATTAAAAGACTAAAATATGAAAGAATATAAATATGAAAGTAGTCACCTTTGATGGGTTTGGAAGAGGATGAAGAGGAAGTATAGAGGATGAAGAGGATGAATTTGTGGCAAGGTGGTGCTTGATGATGCAAACAAGATGCAGAGAGGACCACGGCGGCGGTATAGAGGAAGAAACGAAACCCTAGTAAAGAATGAATTGAAGTGAATTCTGAATGTAAAAGGGTTTTGTTTTGTGGTGTTTTTATTTTGGGCCAAGTTAAATGAATGATCCAGATTCAATCTAGTCTATTAGAACTAAACCTCAAAAAATAATAGATAAGAAGTAACTACGGCGGTCGGTTTTTGGATTTCTTTGGGCTTAAATTTACCATCCAAATCCGACCGGTTTAATCCAGTTAAACCCATACACAGCCAAACCGGTGAACCGATAAACCGGTTAACCCGAACCGTGGTTCAGCGGACCTCATGGATAGGTCGGATTGGACCGGTTTCCAAAATTTTGTCCAGCCCTACTTTGGACACAAAAAATAAAAAGTAAATTAATTGATAATTTTATTTACTACTAATGTATTAGAAAATAATAAAACTTATTAATGTTATTGAAAAAAAAAATTTTAGTGATCTAGTCATATTTTATGTTACACGTTTGTTTGTTTTAAATAAGAAACTTTAATAATTTTTAAAATAATTGATTTAATTTTTTTCGTTTAATCAATTAAAATTCTCCGGTTTGTTTGTTTTAAATAAGAAATTTTAAATTTTTTTCGAATAATCTTAAATTCAATTTCAAGATGTTGCCAGCTATAATGTAGTACTATATTAAATCAACAGCATCAAGAAACTGATAGAAAGACCGAATAATTAATGGAAAGCAAAGAAAAGTTACCCAAAATGAAACTTCGCAGAGGACCGGTGAGAAAGGTACCGACGGCTGGTGACGTATCCGGCTGAATATTTGATGAAAAAGTGAAACTTGGCAGGGGTGTTGTATTGATGAACACTGTTGATGTTGTTGTTTTAGTATGAGGTGAGTGTATGGTTTGTAGGGGTGATGATGAAAAAGTGATGATGAAAACTTGGCAGGTTTGTATGGTTTTAAAGAAAAAGTGATGATACAATAAAAACAGGTTTGTTGTAATGTCGCAAGCAAAATGTCCTTTATAAAGCAAAATGTCCTTTGACTGTGTATGTAACACAATGATAGATTTGGAACATTCATCAACTTGCAAAGCTTATGAGTCCAAGTCTTTGTTTAACGGGTCAATGGTCAATGTCCTTTCACTATCACAATGATAGACAAACACGGATTGACTAAAATAAATTGATTAAAATAAATGAAATTATTTTATTAACGGAAGATTAACATATGATTTTAAAAAAAAATCCTAAATTCAATCTTAACTTATTAAAAGTACGACTTGGAAATCAAAATGATAAATATATATATATATATATATATATATATATATATATATATATATATATGTATATCCCTTCCTCATTCATTTTTCTTTTTCAATTCATTTTTCTTTTTCAATATTGATCGGTTGAGACTAGCATCCTATTGAACATATTAAACTATCATGAAAATATTAAAATTATAGTATTTGCAATCAATGTTAAACTATGATCATATTGCTTATAAACCATCAATATTTTGTATTTATAAGTCTGTCACTAATGCCATTAGCTCAATCACACAGCAATATGCAAAGCTGGAAGGAAACGGAAAATAGAGACCTACATAAAAGATTCCATTTTCATTCTCTTTAGTAATGGGTCATTACACATTGAGAATTCATTTTCAACATAGCTTTCTCTATCAAATTACCAAATAAAACCATACCTATCACTTGCTGCTACATGAATTCAGTTTACACGAAAATAGCAAGATTCTTCCACTCCAATGCCAAACAATGAAAATAAATTAAATAATTTTGACTTGGAAGCACCCGCATGTGATGTCCTATAATGTTGGGCATACTTCTCTCTTTCAAATTACCAAATAAAACCATCCCTCTCACTTGTAGGGCATGAATTTATTCCTTTATATACAACCATCACCACAAACGTTCACAGCTTTTCTTCATGAAATCTTACTTTAAAACTATTTTTATCTGTTTTGGATTGTGTTCACATTCTAAAAAAAAAATTATTTTTAGATAAAAAAAGTAATTTTATTAACACTAATGTCATTAGCTAAAGTATAGATACATAATAGTATCTTAACCTGTATTACAAGACTGTCACTAATGTCATTAGCTAAAGACGAATTCTTTATCACCCAAAACCTTTTTAGACATCCGCAACGAAAATACCGAAATGTCCCTATATTTCAGAAAAACATCTCCGTAACACTTTTTTATAAAAGTTAATTTCGGAAGTGCACTTTTGAAAAAATAAAAAAATATTATTTTCAGAGATGCATTTCGAAAATCATTTTTTTTTGGAGAGGGAGTGTTTTCTGCATATCTAAAATATTTCAATTTTTAGATTTTATATAATATATATATATATATATATATATATATATATATATATATATATTAAATTTTTTTTAACATACAATCATATATTTTTTAGATATTATATTTTAATTAATTACAATTAAAAAATAATTAAGTAAATCTAAATGTGGAGCTTACCGATATACTTAAAAAAAATAAATTAGTGTAAATAAACAAGTTAGAATATAATAAATGTTAGATATTTATTAGAATTCATCTTCTTTTTTTACACATTTTTGTTAGAATTCAGCTTTTTTAAAATATTTTTTTCAATAAGTAATGGTATTAATCACAAAAGGGCTACACACGACATAACTACTTCTTTATACACGAGAGGGGTAAAATGTTCAAAAAATGAAAATTACAGGAAATAGAAGAATCATTAACTGAACGAAACCATTTCCAATAAGCTAATATGATAGCGCTATAGCATTCGTCAAAGTTGAAAATGCTTCCTCTAAAAAGGATCGCATTTCTCGTTATCCAAATACTCCATACAGCCGTTAACCATATCACTCCTATAGTTAATCTTTCCTCTACTACCTTAATTTTCTTCGGCCCAACAATAAAAGACGACACATCAGTATAAGATAGCCTACACGAATCACCAAGCCAAACCCCAACTCTCTCCTAAATCTTCCTAGTAGTGGGACAAAATTCGAATAAGTGATTAACGTTCTCCTCTTCTTGAAAGCAAAAGAAACAATAACAATCCATATAGTCTTCCAAAATCCTCCTCCTTCTAAGTTTATCTCTCATTGGAAGCCTCTCCAAAATCAATATCCATGCGAAAAATTTTACTTTTGAGTTTCCACATGAAATTCGACTTCTTTCTATCATATAATCCCACTGTGAGATCAGCCTCTCGATTCCTAATCACACAAGCACGTTCTTTAACCGCGAATCCTTCTTCAATGTTTTCCGCCTAGACAAATTCATCTTTTGCATGCTAAATCGGCTGGAACAGAGACAACAAGTCTGCCATTGTCTAAATCAAAAAATCGTCGTCTTCTTCAGTGTCAGAGAACCAACCATGGCCAACTTCGACAACAGACATAAAGGGAGTAATTGCCTTCGCGTATAGCTCCGGAAAAGCCTCGGATAAAGCTTGATTTTCTAACCATCTGCTGAACCAAAAAGTTGTTTTGATATCATTTTTTACCCTGCATAGAAAAATATCAGAGGCAGAGATACCTCTAGAGGCAACACAGTCCTTAATTAGCATGAATCGCACCACAACATTTAGTCTTTTTTATTCAACACCTTGCCGTCGTTCACAAACATTTTTAGCTCCAGATGGTATAAATTTTTTTCACAAATAGTAAATTCCAATTTAACTTTTTAAATTCTTTTTTAAAAGTAATTAAGCACTTCAGTTATAATATAAGCAATATCTATTAAATCATAATGTAAAAAATTAAATTATATTTAATTGTCAGTTATATTATTATTAAGAAGAAGTTATTATTAGTGTTTTATTTAAAGAATTAAAAGTTAAATATTAATAAAAATTTATTATGATATAAAATTAATATTTAGTATAATCGTTATATTTTATAATAATAATAATAATAATAATAATAATAATAATAATAATAAACTTTTAAATTTTGTTTATTGTTAATGAGAAAAAAATAGTAAAATGCTTTTAATATTATAACTACATAAATGGCTTATTTTAAGACATAAATCTTTCTTTTTCTTTTTCAATTAAAGTTGATATTTTTTTTATTTGATAAATAAAGTTAAAATAATTTTTTTGAGTTTTCATTAATATATTATATTAAATTATAAATAATATATATATATATATATATATATATATATATTATATTTAAAATATATTTATAATACAATTAAAAGTGAAATAGTATTAGCAAATACTATTATAATTATTTATTGTTTCCAAGGTAAGAAAGTTTTACCCAAATTTTTGATTTCGATAGATACATACGGAGATTTCCACAATTTATATACGATGATTTATAACGACCGCAGGTATTTTACGGACTAAACTAAGAGGTTGTTTAATGGGTTTTAACCCCGCAAAATATTCAAAATATGAAAGAAAAATATTATAGGAATCAAACTTAGTTTATTAATTTTAGAAAGGAAATATAATAAACTTAGTAAAAAATAATAAAAAATAAAATTTTCGGACACAAATAGTATACAACTTTGACAAAATTAGCCAAAAACACTAAAAAAAAAGATAAGAAATTCCCAACTAGCCACAAACAAATCAAATCTAAAATCTAAAATCATACTAATACATAATGCATGAAGTAATTACTAAGAATTAGACCCTCTAATCCGCAAAAACTTTTGGATTTAGATTAGATAAAACAACACATTGATTGGACAAGAAGCACAAGACTGAATAATAAATCATATGAAAGCAACAGACATAACAAGAATTCAAACCAGCTAGTGGCAAGCAGACCATAATAATTTAAAGCTTCAAAATCATTCTTTGTGATTGACACCACATGTGCAGCACTTGATTACCTAGATGCTTTCATAGAAAATAACATGTGAATGTGAACAGGGGCGGATCCACTCATCATCATTGGGGGCTTAAGCCCCCACAAAAAGTTAAAATTTTGTTTTAATATAATTCAATATTTTTTCAGCCCCCATTAAATTTATAACTTACACATATTCATTCACAATAAATACATATTAATTATTCCAATTTACTACTTTTTAGAATATTTTAGTAACCTATTATCCAATTAAATTGTCATAAACTCTAGTTTATATCCTTTTCATTCTTTCTTTAATTCTTCTACATTCTCTAATTCTATTGTAACAACATAAATTATTTTCATCTCTTTCTTTTGCAACAATTCATGTTTAAATGTTTAAAATTTAAATTTTGTATTTGAAATATCATCTCACGTTATTATAAATCCATTAACTTAACTATTATATAAAATTATATCTTTTATTTAAATATTTTATTTTTTTATTTCTCTTCAACAAGTGCAAATTTATGAAATGATTTTATTTATTTATTTAATGTTTTTTTTATAAAAAATGTGATTAATAACAATTGTAATTGCAAAACTTTTTTGATTAAATAATTTTATGATTGAAATTTTAATAGGTGAACAATTGTATATTTACATAAAAAGACACATTTTGATTGTGTTGCTAATAAAAAAATAATTTAACAATTTTAAAAAATAAATTTTTGAAAAAAGTAATTATAAATTATATAGTCTTTAATATATTTAAAGTTTATTATTTTATTATAATATTTTTATCTATCCAAATTATGTGAAATATATTTGTGCCCCCATCAACTAATTTTTCTGGATCCACCACTAAATGTGAATGAATGCATATTTCTTATAGTACATCACAAGCTGTCACGAGAAATAGAAATTTCACAAGAGTAAAAAATAAAGGCACTTAAAGGTGTTTTATGTTAAGAGATGTTGTTTCATCTTGATGCTAGATGGTTCCCACTTAAAGGTAAGGTAGTGCATTATCACACCACAAACTATTAGTAAAATCTCCATAATAATTTATTTTTTTATTCTTTCATAATATTTGCAATATTGATATTTTTCAGAATTTAAATAGTATGTCAATAGCCTTTTCAAGATATTAGTTTAAAATCTAATATTTAGGAAATAGAATTTTTTTTAAAGTGATTATATATATATATATATATATATATATATATATATATATATATATATTATATAAAATCTAAAAATTGAAATATTTTAGATATGCAGAAGACACTCCCTCTCCAAAAAAAAATGATTTTGGAAGTGCATCTCTGAAAATAATATTTTTTTATTTTTTCGAAAGTGCACTTCCGAAATTAATTTTTAAAAAAAAGTGTTACGGAGATTTATTTCTGAAATATAGGGATATTTCGGTATTTTCGTTGCGGATGTCTAAAAAGGTTTGGGGTGATAAAGAATTCGTCTTTAGCTAATGACATTAGTGACAGTCTTGTAATACAGGTTAAGATACTATTATGTATCCTAAATATTCACTTTTTTTTAAGTGAAACTTCAACTATTAAATTACTAGGAGAAAAAAAATACAATGATATAAATATCTAACTTGAGTTCAAGTTCATAAATCTCCCACAAATAGATGATAAATGTTACAAAATGTCAATAAAATTTATGGTTCTCCCTTATTTTATGATTTTATATATATATATATATATATATATATATATATATATATATATATATATATATATATTTCAATTTTTTATATATTTCAATTTTTCATATATTATCTTAAAAATTATTGTATCTTAAATTAAAAATAATTTCAAAAATAAAAATATTAGTAGCATAAATAATTAAAAAACAATTCATTTTTGTGTTTGATTCATACATTAATTGTGTGTTCCCTATGCAATTGCACGAGTACGAGTGTGATTCGCATGCTTTTGTTTTCGAAATTTAAATAAAAATAAATAAATGTGTTTTACCAAAAGAGTTTATTATTTTTTTAAATAATGACATATTTTTAAAATAATTTTGTTTTCCAAATTTATTTTACATCAACTAAATATATTTTAACTTTTCAAATATTATCTTAAAAAATAGTGTATCTTAAATTGTCAAATAAAACTATTAGTAATATAAATAATTAAAAAATTAACAACACATCTTTCTCGAGTTTGAATTCATGTTTTTTTTATTTTTTTTATTTTCTTTAATCATACAGAAATAGTAATAACCCGTAAGATCCCACAAATTCTCATTTTAACACCTTGAGTTTATTCCAAACTGTAGTAAATGCGATGTCAACTGATCCACGTCAACCTGACCCCCATAACAGCAACCCAAGCAAGGACACGTCATTCGACTCGAGTCTTCGGCGTGCAGAACTGCAAACTTAACGAATTTCAATACCCCTTTCTCGTACCCTTTCGACAATCGATTTGAATGCATCCATGTCTTATCCATGTCTTAATTAAGCTAAACAAGAACAACTAATTAAGGCACAAAACAGTATAATGCGTTTCTGTCAAAATGAAAAGTATTCCTGTAATTTGAGAAAAAGAGTTTCCTAATCATAAAGTAGTTATGCTTGCTTATTAAGAAGAAGAAGAATACCTGATGCTGAAGTTGAGGATGAGAGGCAAGAGCAGCGAGCGTTGCGAACTGAAGCTGAAATAACAAACAAAAATATTATTAACATCGAATTCACAGCAATCAACCAATACTCACTTCAAATTCACATCAAGCAACCAATGTAGGAACAATCAAGAATTAAAGGGGGCAAATAAAATTCAAAAATTGAAACAACTAAAGTTTCATAATGAGCGCTACAGAAGGAAAGAGGGTTTTACCTCACAGAAAATAGAACTGAGAAATCACTTTCTTAGAATTTTGATCGGGACTGCATCAAATATCAAATATCAACATTCAAATCAAAATCACTTTCTACCAAATTCAATCAATAATAGAACTAAAAGTGAAGATATCAGGTTTAAGTCTGTTTTCTAAAACAAGTTTAAAGCTTCTAATTCAACCAATAATAAAACAAGTTTAAAGCTTCTAATTCAATATCCGGGAAGCAATACATGTTATGTCATAACACTAATGGAAATCTTACGGTAACTCAACGATATCAACCACAAAACTGATGAATCAAATTTAACTCGAAACAACTTCAAGATTCATTCTCATTTTGGGATCATATTTATTAGAAGAAGACTATACTGATATTCAACATGGACTCTCAAAATCAACAATAATAGCAGCATAAATGATCTAACCGACGACTCCCATGATCAATTGGGAATTTTACAAGTAAGAACAATCCTAGCTGTAAAAACAAACTCTTATGAATAATGAATATTAAAAACAAATGTCAACCAAGTACACATTTTGTATGGCCGATTTCATACTGTGAGTACTTAATTTTTCTGCATTTTCTACACCAGAAACAACCCCAAAACCTATAATTTTCATTCAAATTCCTAACCAAAATAGCCCCAACATTATAATTTCTATTCCAATTCCTAACCAAACATATATAGATATTCAAGCATGAATCAGTAACATAAAAATAGAATTAAAAGTTGTAACATAATTGATTATATTGTACCCACCTAATGATTATATTTTATTCCAATTTCTAACAAAATAAAATTTTTGTCGAAGGGTGGTAAGAACAATATTGAACTGTTTATGTAATCAACTGTATACCATGAACTAATATTGCACTGTTGTAGCGGAGAAAATCTGATATCGAAGCCATAGGATGACTCGAATCAATATTTCAGTGAAAGTCGCCACCGCGCTTTATTATTTCCAAAGGAAAAGGGAAAAGAACGAATAAAACCCAAAGTTTGTTTTTTTTAAAACAAAAGAGATCTTAGGTTCGGGTGTTGTTTATACGAGGGGAAGCTTTTAAGCACCCCTCATATCTGTGGTATTCCACAGGAACCTTTTTGAAAATCTGTGTTGTGTGTGCTAAAAAACGGTTTATTTTATTTTTAAGATAAGCTCGGCAAGACGTTAAGCCTTGGGCCTACATACCTCCTCGGTGCAATGGAGAAGTCAGAGCTAATGTAGTTCCGCTTTTGGGAAAACGTTTTAAAAAACGAATAAACACTTTATCGTTGTTGGAGAGAAATACTCAACCGTTGATTTTAAGCATGAGAACAAATGAGTTCTTTGCATCGCAAATGAAAGAAGGGCTCCATCTCGGATAAAATCAACGAGTATGCCACTAGCTCTCTCACACGGAAAAGATCTCATTATATCAATCAATTTCAAAATCAAATGGGTATCACCACTCGGTTTGACGATTAGTCGTGTCTAAACTTTTTGAAGAAAGAGGCCACAAAGGGGGCAAAAGATATTTTTAAAGAAAGGTTTTGAAAAAAGGTTGCAAGCATAAGAATGTTTTGTAAAAAGGGAGAAGATTTTGAAAATTAAAGAAGTGGGAGGAGATGAAGAGGCTAACTTATTGCGTAAAATAAAAGCTAAGGAAAAGAACGGTCTAACCGAAGAAAGAAGCCAACACTTGACATTTATGAGTCAAGGTAGATTTCCCATCCTTTGGACTTATTAATACCAAACCAACATATTATCACTTGGGGATCCAGATGAACTTATTATTTAGCACCATTTTGCATTAAGCATATTAGAATTCTGACGAAAATCGGGCAAAGTAACGGCTGTTTTCGGGTAAAATCCTTATATCAATGCCTTGGAATTAACCATCAAGGGCTTTCAAGGAAATACCTGCACATTCAAACAGACAACAATCCAATGCCAGACAGACAGAACAACAACAGAGAAACAATATCATAAGGGTCCAGAGGTACTAAGTCCATAAGTCCATAACTCAAAAATGCTCGGGATAGTAACCAAAAGCCCAAATGAGAGCCTTAGGTGTTTTTTAGATTTTTGTTATTCATTAGTATTTTAGCATAAAAGTAAAGTATGGTCCAAGTGGACAAAAGAAAAATAGCGGAAGCATAAACATATGTCAAAATGGACAAAAGGAAAATAGCGAAATATAAACGTCCAAATGGACAAAGAGAAAATGGCGGAATGTAAATATGATGTAATGATAAAATAAAACGATAGAGCGATAAATATAAAGAGCAATATAATAAATTGCGGAAATTAAAGTCAATTGTTAGATGTTAAAGATAACTGTAACACCCCAAATTCTGGACTAATTATTTATTTAATTATTTTAGAGTGATGCTTAGGTGTATTGATGAATTTTGGTGATTTTAGAATAATTAGAATAATAAGTGGAATTATTTTAATTAGTAAAATAAAATAATATCAGTGTTAGAGATATTAAGGGTAAGAGTGGTCATTTGTGAAGAGTAAGTGAGGGCAATATGGGAAGACCATATTAGGGGTCCTAGGGGTAAAAAGAGAAAAGAGGGAATCATTCTGTACGATTAAAGTTTTGAGAAGAGGCAGAGGGAGAGAGCTAGGGCACGAAGAACATGGAGGAATACGTGGAAAGGACGCGAAGAGAAATAGAATCCAACCGTGAATCGAGGTAAGGGGGGACTCTTCCGGTTAATTTCTATTATGCGATTTTAGGTAATAGGATTGATTGATACGTGATTCGATTCAATTGAGTATATTGGGATTGGGATTGTTGGGTTTGGGGAGATTGATGATATTGCATGAAATTATGGTTGGAAAATGTGTTTTAATGATGTTTGATGATGTGTGATAATGTCTGCTATATTTTTATACCTTTATATGATGTTTGGAATGCATATGGGGTGAAAGGAGTGCAAAATCGCAGGTCTGTCGCAGAGTAGCGAATTGATGAAATTGTAGCTCCGCTAAGCGGAGGGGGTTCGCTGAGCGGAGGTCCCAACGTAGCTCGCTTCTGTCTGGTCCCGCTGGTGCTCCGCTGAGCGGACCCTGTTGGGCAGAAAATCTTCCAAACTTGGAAATTGCGTATCTTTTGATCCGTGAACCCTTTCTTAGTGCCGTTTTGGGCATTGTGCAAGTAATTAAATGTTTTATTTGATGAATGATGAATATGGGCGGTGGCCGACTTTATTCCTTTAAAAATCGATTTAATTACTGGATGAGAATTGAACATTGTGTGCATATGAGATAGGTGTGACAACGTATTTGATGTGATAATGAATTAGTTGTGATTATTATTAATATGATGATTATATGTTATATGTGGACATGTATGATTGAATGTAACATTGTATGCATATATTCTTGAATGTGACAATGTGTTGATGCGGTGATAGAATTGTTGCGACTATTATCATGATTGTTGTGATAATATGACGGTGATGATTGAATGATATATTTGATGTAAATATATGTGAATAATTGAATGATTGTACATCGTGTACATACTTATTCGGTGATGAAAACGGTGAGTTATGATGAGACGATGCGGTGCATCGGATCGGTGATGTTTTTAAGTATGGTATATGTGTACATTCATTCATATGCATTTGATGATGGATCCCGGTGATGTTTGGATCGTTGGTGGACATATTTCCCATTGTGCGGAAATTGTTTCGGTGGGCTGTATCTCGATGAGGCGTAGATCGGTTAGGTGGATTGATTCCACGGATTATTGGTACCACATGCATAGTGTCAGTTGGTCATATGCATCTTTGTCATAGCATGGTTAAGTTGATTTCTGTGTTATGTTTAGTGTTGTTATTGCTGTGATAGATGAATGATAATTGAATATCTGAATGTATGCCAAATTGGATGAATAATATATTATGATGTTTTATTGCTTATGATTGCATAACATTGATTAATTGAGAATGAGACTCACCCTTACTTGTTGACATTTTTCAGATTTGGGAAGTAGCGGCATTAGTGCTCGGTGAGGATGACTCGTAGAGTTTATCCGTTTATGTTGGGTCGTGTCGGTCATGCTCTGATCTTGTAACCCTGGGGAACGAAAGTTATAGAGTTTTATGAGATTACTATATTTTATTTGGTGTTGAATTATAATTCTATTGGTTGTATTAACGATGTTTTGTATTCCGCTGTGATAAACATGATTTTGTTTTTGGTAAAGTGTTTTCCTAATGAAGCATGACTTTGACCGTAGTTGGTTTAATTGTTATAAATAATTGTGGCACCCTTGTGTATATGTTTTTACTCTGATTATTCATTTAATTTCCGCGGGTTTTAGAAGGGTGTTACAATAACCATCTTGAAACTTGTCAAGTATGTTATCAAAGTTAGTAACTAAGATCGATGGTGAGTGAAGGATGTTCTCGGATTTAAATTCAATGAAAGTTTATCAGAAGCTTGATAAAATCATAGCGACTACACGATAAAACCTCCATAAGTCTTAAATCAACCGCATACAATTCTCTTCCATATTTGATCTTTTTTATTCGGGACACGAAATATTGCGCTATGTTAAGCAGATCGCTAAGTGATTTATATAGAAATCACCCTACAACGAGGCCGGTTAAGACTTTATGTGCTAATGCATGCTAGAAAACGATATGTAGACTTTGTATCCTCCTAATGGCCAACTTCGACAACAGACATAAAGGGAGTAATTGCCTTCGCGTATAGCTCCGGAAAAGCCTCGGATAAACTAACCATCTGCTGAACCAAAAAGTTGTTTTGATATCATTTTTTACCCTGCATAGAAAAATATCAGAGGCAGAGATACCTCTAGAGGCAACACAGTCCTTAATTAGCATGAATCGCACCACAACATTTAGTCTTTTTTATTCAACACCTTGCCGTCGTTCACAAACATTTTTAGCTCCAGATGGTATAAATTTTTTTCACAAATAGTAAATTCCAATTTAACTTTTTAAATTCTTTTTTAAAAGTAATTAAGCACTTCAGTTATAATATAAGCAATATCTATTAAATCATAATGTAAAAAATTAAATTATATTTAATTGTCAGTTATATTATTATTAAGAAGAAGTTATTATTAGTGTTTTATTTAAAGAATTAAAAGTTAAATATTAATAAAAATTTATTATGATATAAAATTAATATTTAGTATAATCGTTATATTTTATAATAATAATAATAATTATAATAATAATAATAAACTTTTAAATTTTGTTTATTGTTAATGAGAAAAAAATAGTAAAATGCTTTTAATATTATAACTACATAAATGGCTTATTTTAAGACATAAATCTTTCTTTTTCTTTTTCAATTAAAGTTGATATTTTTTTTATTTGATAAATAAAGTTAAAATAATTTTTTTGAGTTTTCATTAATATATTATATTAAATTATAAATAATATATATATATATATATATATATATTATATTTAAAATATATTTATAATACAATTAAAAGTGAAATAGTATTAGCAAATACTATTATAATTATTTATTGTTTCCAAGGTAAGAAAGTTTTACCCAAATTTTTGATTTCGATAGATACATACGGAGATTTCCACAATTTATATACGATGATTTATAACGACCGCAGGTATTTTACGGACTAAACTAAGAGGTTGTTTAATGGGTTTTAACCCCGCAAAATATTCAAAATATGAAAGAAAAATATTATAGGAATCAAACTTAGTTTATTAATTTTAGAAAGGAAATATAATAAACTTAGTAAAAAATAATAAAAAATAAAATTTTCGGACACAAATAGTATACAACTTTGACAAAATTAGCCAAAAACACTAAAAAAAAAGATAAGAAATTCCCAACTAGCCACAAACAAATCAAATCTAAAATCTAAAATCATACTAATACATAATGCATGAAGTAATTACTAAGAATTAGACCCTCTAATCCGCAAAAACTTTTGGATTTAGATTAGATAAAACAACACATTGATTGGACAAGAAGCACAAGACTGAATAATAAATCATATGAAAGCAACAGACATAACAAGAATTCAAACCAGCTAGTGGCAAGCAGACCATAATAATTTAAAGCTTCAAAATCATTCTTTGTGATTGACACCACATGTGCAGCACTTGATTACCTAGATGCTTTCATAGAAAATAACATGTGAATGTGAACAGGGGCGGATCCACTCATCATCATTGGGGGCTTAAGCCCCCACAAAAAGTTAAAATTTTGTTTTAATATAATTCAATATTTTTTCAGCCCCCATTAAATTTATAACTTACACATATTCATTCACAATAAATACATATTAATTATTCCAATTTACTACTTTTTAGAATATTTTAGTAACCTATTATCCAATTAAATTGTCATAAACTCTAGTTTATATCCTTTTCATTCTTTCTTTAATTCTTCTACATTCTCTAATTCTATTGTAACAACATAAATTATTTTCATCTCTTTCTTTTGCAACAATTCATGTTTAAATGTTTAAAATTTAAATTTTGTATTTGAAATATCATCTCACGTTATTATAAATCCATTAACTTAACTATTATATAAAATTATATCTTTTATTTAAATATTTTATTTTTTTATTTCTCTTCAACAAGTGCAAATTTATGAAATGATTTTATTTATTTATTTAATGTTTTTTTTATAAAAAATGTGATTAATAACAATTGTAATTGCAAAACTTTTTTGATTAAATAATTTTATGATTGAAATTTTAATAGGTGAACAATTGTATATTTACATAAAAAGACACATTTTGATTGTGTTGCTAATAAAAAAATAATTTAACAATTTTAAAAAATAAATTTTTGAAAAAAGTAATTATAAATTATATAGTCTTTAATATATTTAAAGTTTATTATTTTATTATAATATTTTTATCTATCCAAATTATGTGAAATATATTTGTGCCCCCATCAACTAATTTTTCTGGATCCGCCACTAAATGTGAATGAATGCATATTTCTTATAGTACATCACAAGCTGTCACGAGAAATAGAAATTTCACAAGAGTAAAAAATAAAGGCACTTAAAGGTGTTTTATGTTAAGAGATGTTGTTTCATCTTGATGCTAGATGGTTCCCACTTAAAGGTAAGGTAGTGCATTATCACACCACAAACTATTAGTAAAATCTCCATAATAATTTATTTTTTTATTCTTTCATAATATTTGCAATATTGATATTTTTCAGAATTTAAATAGTATGTCAATAGCCTTTTCAAGATATTAGTTTAAAATCTAATATTTAGGAAATAGAATTTTTTTTAAAGTGATTAATATATATATATATATATATATATATATATATATATATATTATATAAAATCTAAAAATTGAAATATTTTAGATATGCAGAAGACACTCCCTCTCCAAAAAAAAAATGATTTTGGAAGTGCATCTTTGAAAATAATATTTTTTTATTTTTTCGAAAGTGCACTTCCGAAATTAATTTTTAAAAAAAAGTGTTACGGAGATTTATTTCTGAAATATAGGGATATTTCGGTATTTTCGTTGCGGATGTCTAAAAAGGTTTGGGGTGATAAAGAATTCGTCTTTAGCTAATGACATTAGTGACAGTCTTGTAATACAGGTTAAGATACTATTATGTATCCTAAATATTCACTTTTTTTTAAGTGAAACTTCAACTATTAAATTACTAGGAGAAAAAAAATACAATGATATAAATATCTAACTTGAGTTCAAGTTCATAAATCTCCCACAAATAGATGATAAATGTTACAAAATGTCAATAAAATTTATGGTTCTCCCTTATTTTATGATTTTATATATATATAATATATATATATATATATATATATATATATATATATATATATATATATATATATATTTCAATTTTTTATATATTTCAATTTTTCATATATTATCTTAAAAATTATTGTATCTTAAATTAAAAATAATTTCAAAAATAAAAATATTAGTAGCATAAATAATTAAAAAACAATTCATTTTTGTGTTTGATTCATACATTAATTGTGTGTTCCCTATGCAATTGCACGAGTACGAGTGTGATTCGCATGCTTTTGTTTTCGAAATTTAAATAAAAATAAATAAATGTGTTTTACCAAAAGAGTTTATTATTTTTTTAAATAATGACATATTTTTAAAATAATTTTGTTTTCCAAATTTATTTTACATCAACTAAATATATTTTAACTTTTCAAATATTATCTTAAAAAATAGTGTATCTTAAATTGTCAAATAAAACTATTAGTAATATAAATAATTAAAAAATTAACAACACATATTTCTCGAGTTTGAATTCATGTTTTTTTTATTTTTTTTATTTTCTTTAATCATACAGAAATAGTAATAACCCGTAAGATCCCACAAATTCTCATTTTAACACCTTGAGTTTATTCCAAACTGTAGTAAATGCGATGTCAACTGATCCACGTCAACCTGACCCCCATAACAGCAACCCAAGCAAGGACACGTCATTCGACTCGAGTCTTCGGCGTGCAGAACTGCAAACTTAACGAATTTCAATACCCCTTTCTCGTACCCTTTCGACAATCGATTTGAATGCATCCATGTCTTATCCATGTCTTAATTAAGCTAAACAAGAACAACTAATTAAGGCACAAAACAGTATAATGCGTTTCTGTCAAAATGAAAAGTATTCCTGTAATTTGAGAAAAAGAGTTTCCTAATCATAAAGTAGTTATGCTTGCTTATTAAGAAGAAGAAGAATACCTGATGCTGAAGTTGAGGATGAGAGGCAAGAGCAGCGAGCGTTGCGAACTGAAGCTGAAATAACAAACAAAAATATTATTAACATCGAATTCACAGCAATCAACCAATACTCACTTCAAATTCACATCAAGCAACCAATGTAGGAACAATCAAGAATTAAAGGGGGCAAATAAAATTCAAAAATTGAAACAACTAAAGTTTCATAATGAGCGCTACAGAAGGAAAGAGGGTTTTACCTCACAGAAAATAGAACTGAGAAATCACTTTCTTAGAATTTTGATCGGGACTGCATCAAATATCAAATATCAACATTCAAATCAAAATCATTTTCTACCAAATTCAATCAATAATAGAACTAAAAGTGAAGATATCAGGTTTAAGTCTGTTTTCTAAAACAAGTTTAAAGCTTCTAATTCAACCAATAATAAAACAAGTTTAAAGCTTCTAATTCAATATCCGGGAAGCAATACATGTTATGTCATAACACTAATGGAAATCTTACGGTAACTCAACGATATCAACCACAAAACTGATGAATCAAATTTAACTCGAAACAACTTCAAGATTCATTCTCATTTTGGGATCATATTTATTAGAAGAAGACTATACTGATATTCAACATGGACTCTCAAAATCAACAATAATAGCAGCATAAATGATCTAACCGACGACTCCCATGATCAATTGGGAATTTTACAAGTAAGAACAATCCTAGCTGTAAAAACAAACTCTTATGAATAATGAATATTAAAAACAAATGTCAACCAAGTACACATTTTGTATGGCCGATTTCATACTGTGAGTACTTAATTTTTCTGCATTTTCTACACCAGAAACAACCCCAAAACCTATAATTTTCATTCAAATTCCTAACCAAAAATAGCCCCAACATTATAATTTCTATTCCAATTCCTAACCAAACATATATAGATATTCAAGCATGAATCAGTAACATAAAAATAGAATTAAAAGTTGCAACATAATTGATTATATTGTACCCACCTAATGATTATATTTTATTCCAATTTCTAACAAAATAAAATTTTTGTCGAAGGGTGGCAAGAACAATATTGAACTGTTTATGTAATCAACTGTATACCATGAACTAATATTGCACTGTTGTAGCGGAGAAAATCTGATATCGAAGCCATAGGATGACTCGAATCAATATTTCAGTGAAAGTCGCCACCGCGCTTTATTATTTCCAAAGGAAAAGGGAAAAGAACGAATAAAACCCAAAGTTTGTTTTTTTTAAAACAAAAGAGATCTTAGGTACGGGTGTTGTTTATACGAGGGGAAGCTTTTAAGCACCCCTCATATCTGTGGTATTCCACAGGAACCTTTTTGAAAATCTGTGTTGTGTGTGCTAAAAAACGGTTTATTTTATTTTTAAGATAAGCTCGGCAAGACGTTAAGCCTTGGGCCTACATACCTCCTCGGTGCAATGGAGAAGTCAGAGCTAATGTAGTTCCGCTTTTGGGAAAACGTTTTAAAAAACGAATAAACACTTTATCGTTGTTGGAGAGAAATACTCAACCGTTGATTTTAAGCATGAGAACAAATGAGTTCTTTGCATCGCAAATGAAAGAAGGGCTCCATCTCGGATAAAATCAACGAGTATGCCACTAGCTCTCTCACACGGAAAAGATCTCATTATATCAATCAATTTCAAAATCAAATGGG
Source organism: Vicia villosa (assembly GCF_029867415.1). Taxonomy (NCBI): domain Eukaryota; kingdom Viridiplantae; phylum Streptophyta; class Magnoliopsida; order Fabales; family Fabaceae; genus Vicia; species Vicia villosa. Next base: position 5,469,865 of record NC_081183.1, read on the forward strand.
TATCACCACTCGGTTTGACGATTAGTCGTGTCTAAACTTTTTGAAGAAAGAGGCCACAAAGGGGGCAAAAGATATTTTTAAAGAAAGGTTTTGAAAAAAGGTTGCAAGCATAAGAATGTTTTGTAAAAAGGGAGAAGATTTTGAAAATTAAAGAAGTGGGAGGAGATGAAGAGGCTAACTTATTGCGTAAAATAAAAGCTAAGGAAAAGAACGGTCTAACCGAAGAAAGAAGCCAACACTTGACATTTATGAGTCAAGGTAGATTTCCCATCCTTTGGACTTATTAATACCAAACCAACATATTATCACTTGGGGATCCAGATGAACTTATTATTTAGCACCATTTTGCATTAAGCATATTAGAATTCTGACGAAAATCGGGCAAAGTAACGGCTGTTTTCGGGTAAAATCCTTATATCAATGCCTTGGAATTAACCATCAAGGGCTTTCAAGGAAATACCTGCACATTCAAACAGACAACAATCCAATGCCAGACAGACAGAACAACAACAGAGAAACAATATCATAAGGGTCCAGAGGTACTAAGTCCATAAGTCCATAACTCAAAAATGCTCGGGATAGTAACCAAAAGCCCAAATGAGAGCCTTAGGTGTTTTTTAGATTTTTGTTATTCATTAGTATTTTAGCATAAAAGTAAAGTATGGTCCAAGTGGACAAAAGAAAAATAGCGGAAGCATAAACATATGTCAAAATGGACAAAAGGAAAATAGCGAAATATAAACGTCCAAATGGACAAAGAGAAAATGGCGGAATGTAAATATGATGTAATGATAAAATAAAACGATAGAGCGATAAATATAAAGAGCAATATAATAAATTGCGGAAATTAAAGTCAATTGTTAGATGTTAAAGATAACTGTAACACCCCAAATTCTGGACTAATTATTTATTTAATTATTTTAGAGTGATGCTTAGGTGTATTGATGAATTTTGGTGATTTTAGAATAATTAGAATAATAAGTGGAATTATTTTAATTAGTAAAATAAAATAATATCAGTGTTAGAGATATTAAGGGTAAGAGTGGTCATTTGTGAAGAGTAAGTGAGGGCAATATGGGAAGACCATATTAGGGGTCCTAGGGGTAAAAAGAGAAAAGAGGGAATCATTCTGTACGATTAAAGTTTTGAGAAGAGGCAGAGGGAGAGAGCTAGGGCACGAAGAACATGGAGGAATACGTGGAAAGGACGCGAAGAGAAATAGAATCCAACCGTGAATCGAAGTAAGGGGGGACTCTTCCGGTTAATTTCTATTATGCGATTTTAGGTAATAGGATTGATTGATACGTGATTCGATTCAATTGAGTATATTGGGATTGGGATTGTTGGGTTTGGGGAGATTGATGATATTGCATGAAATTATGGTTGGAAAATGTGTTTTAATGATGTTTGATGATGTGTGATAATGTCTGCTATATTTTTATACCTTTATATGATGTTTGGAATGCATATGGGGTGAAAGGAGTGCAAAATCGCAGGTCTGTCGCAGAGTAGCGAATTGATGAAATTGTAGCTCCGCTAAGCAGAGGGGGTTCGCTGAGCGGAGGTCCCAACGTAGCTCGCTTCTGTCTGGTCCCGCTGGTGCTCCGCTGAGCGGACCCTGTTGGGCAGAAAATCTTCCAAACTTGGAAATTGCGTATCTTTTGATCCGTGAACCCTTTCTTAGTGCCGTTTTGGGCATTGTGCAAGTAATTAAATGTTTTATTTGATGAATGATGAATATGGGCGGTGGCCGACTTTATTCCTTTAAAAATCGATTTAATTACTGGATGAGAATTGAACATTGTGTGCATATGAGATAGGTGTGACAACGTATTTGATGTGATAATGAATTAGTTGTGATTATTATTAATATGATGATTATATGTTATATGTGGACATGTATGATTGAATGTAACATTGTATGCATATATTCTTGAATGTGACAATGTGTTGATGCGGTGATAGAATTGTTGCGACTATTATCATGATTGTTGTGATAATATGACGGTGATGATTGAATGATATATTTGATGTAAATATATGTGAATAATTGAATGATTGTACAGCGTGTACATACTTATTCGGTGATGAAAACGGTGAGTTATGATGAGACGATGCGGTGCATCGGATCGGTGATGTTTTTAAGTATGGTATATGTGTACATTCATTCATATGCATTTGATGATGGATCCCGGTGATGTTTGGATCGTTGGTGGACATATTTCCCATTGTGCGGAAATTGTTTCGGTGGGCTGTATCTCGATGAGGCGTAGATCGGTTAGGTGGATTGATTCCACGGATTATTGGTACCACATGCATAGTGTCAGTTGGTCATATGCATCTTTGTCATAGCATGGTTAAGTTGATTTCTGTGTTATGTTTAGTGTTGTTATTGCTGTGATAGATGAATGATAATTGAATATCTGAATGTATGCCAAATTGGATGAATAATATATTATGATGTTTTATTGCTTATGATTGCATAACATTGATTAATTGAGAATGAGACTCACCCTTACTTGTTGACATTTTTCAGATTTGGGAAGTAGCGGCATTAGTGCTCGGTGAGGATGACTCGTAGAGTTTATCCGTTTATGTTGGGTCGTGTCGGTCATGCTCTGATCTTGTAACCCTGGGGAACGAAAGTTATAGAGTTTTATGAGATTACTATATTTTATTTGGTGTTGAATTATAATTCTATTGGTTGTATTAACGATGTTTTGTATTCCGCTGTGATAAACATGATTTTGTTTTTGGTAAAGTGTTTTCCTAATGAAGCATGACTTTGACCGTAGTTGGTTTAATTGTTATAAATAATTGTGGCACCCTTGTGTATATGTTTTTACTCTGATTATTCATTTAATTTCCGCGGGTTTTAGAAGGGTGTTACAATAACCATCTTGAAACTTGTCAAGTATGTTATCAAAGTTAGTAACTAAGATCGATGGTGAGTGAAGGATGTTCTCGGATTTAAATTCAATGAAAGTTTATCAGAAGCTTGATAAAATCATAGCGACTACACGATAAAACCTCCATAAGTCTTAAATCAACCGCATACAATTCTCTTCCATATTTGATCTTTTTTATTCGGGACACGAAATATTGCGCTATGTTAAGCAGATCGCTAAGTGATTTATATAGAAATCACCCTACAACGAGGCCGGTTAAGACTTTATGTGCTAATGCATGCTAGAAAACGATATGTAGACTTTGTATCCTCCTAATGGCCAACTTCGACAACAGACATAAAGGGAGTAATTGCCTTCGCGTATAGCTCCGGAAAAGCCTCGGATAAACTAACCATCTGCTGAACCAAAAAGTTGTTTTGATATCATTTTTTACCCTGCATAGAAAAATATCAGAGGCAGAGATACCTCTAGAGGCAACACAGTCCTTAATTAGCATGAATCGCACCACAACATTTAGTCTTTTTTATTCAACACCTTGCCGTCGTTCACAAACATTTTTAGCTCCAGATGGTATAAATTTTTTTCACAAATAGTAAATTCCAATTTAACTTTTTAAATTCTTTTTTAAAAGTAATTAAGCACTTCAGTTACAATATAAGCAATATCTATTAAATCATAATGTAAAAAATTAAATTATATTTAATTGTCAGTTATATTATTATTAAGAAGAAGTTATTATTAGTGTTTTATTTAAAGAATTAAAAGTTAAATATTAATAAAAATTTATTATGATATAAAATTAATATTTAGTATAATCGTTATATTTTATAATAATAATAATAATAATTATAATAATAATAATAAACTTTTAAATTTTGTTTATTGTTAATGAGAAAAAAATAGTAAAATGCTTTTAATATTATAACTACATAAATGGCTTATTTTAAGACATAAATCTTTCTTTTTCTTTTTCAATTAAAGTTGATATTTTTTTTATTTGATAAATAAAGTTAAAATAATTTTTTTGAGTTTTCATTAATATATTATATTAAATTATAAATAATATATATATATTATATTTAAAATATATTTATAATACAATTAAAAGTGAAATAGTATTAGCAAATACTATTATAATTATTTATTGTTTCCAAGGTAAGAAAATTTTACCCAAATTTTTGATTTCGATAGATACATACGGAGATTTCCACAATTTATATACGATGATTTATAACGACCGCAGGTATTTTACGGACTAAACTAAGAGGTTGTTTAATGGGTTTTAACCCCGCAAAATATTCAAAATATGAAAGAAAAATATTATAGGAATCAAACTTAGTTTATTAATTTTAGAAAGGAAATATAATAAACTTAGTAAAAAATAATAAAAAATAAAATTTTCGGACACAAATAGTATACAACTTTGACAAAATTAGCAAAAAACACTAAAAAAAAAGATAAGAAATTCCCAACTAGCCACAAACAAATCAAATCTAAAATCTAAAATCATACTAATACATAATGCATGAAGTAAGTAGGGGTTATATATCCTAGTATGGGTTATATCAGAAGGGGTTATATATCCTACCATATATCCTAACTACATCCTATTAGGGGTTATTAAGTAAGGGGTTATATCAGTAGGGGTTATATATCCTAGTATCAATTTTCCAAAGATTTCAGTAGGGGTTATATATCAGTAGGGCTTATATATCCTAACTACACACTAGTAGGGGTTATATCAGTAGGGGTTATATATCCAAACTATATCCTAGTAGGGGTTATATAATAGTAGGTGTTATATATCCTAACTATATCCTAGTAGGGGTTATATCAGTAGGGGTTAGTAGGGGTTATATCAGTAGGGGTTATATATCCTAACTATATCCTAGTATGGGTTATATCAGAAGGGGTTATATATCCTACCTATATCCTAGTAGGGGTTATATAACCTAATACCAATTTTTCATATATTTCAGTAGGGGTTATATCAGTAGGGGTTATATAATCCCTCTCCATCTACCAACTCAACTCCCATGGCTCATGCTTTCTCACAATTCCTTTTTCGACCTCTCAACCAACAAAATCCATCACCTCAATCTCTCTCCATATTCTTCTCCCGCAACTCTTGTATACGGTTCTTCTCATGGCTGGCTTGTCATTCTCAACGAAGCCTCCGAGCTTCGTCTTCTTAACCCTATCACACTCTCTACAATACCTCTTCCTAAACTTCCTGTTACAATTAGATGGGATCATAACACCACTCGTAGTCCAGCTTGTCTTATCAAAGTTGTTTTGTCTGCCAGCCCCTCTATCCTAGTAGGGGTTATATCAGTAGAGGTTATATCAGTAGGGGTTAGTAGGGGTTATATCAATAGGGGTTATATCAGTAGGGGTTAGTAGGGGTTATATCAATAGGGGTTATGAATCAGTAGGGGTTATATATCCTAACTATATCCTTGTAGGGGTTATATCAGTAGGGGTTAGTAGGGGTTATATCAGTAGGGGTTATGAATCAGTAGGGGTTATATATCCTAACTATATCCTTGTAGGGGTTCTATCAGTAGGGGTTATCCTAGTAGGGGTTATATATCCTGATATAACCCCTACTAAAATAACCCCAAGTCACTTGGGATCCTATAACCCCTACTGATATAACCCCTATAACCCCTTCTGATATAACCCATACTAGGATATAGTTAGGATATATAACCCCTACTAGGATATAGTTAGGATATATAACCCCTACTAGGATATAGTTAGGCTATATAACCCCTACTAGGATATATCAGGATATATAACCCCTACTGATAGAACCCCTACTAGGAAGTTAGGATATAGTTAGGATATATAACCCCTACTGATTCATAACCCCTACTAGGATATAGTTAGGATATATAACCCCTACTGTTATATAACCCCTACTAGAATATAGTTAGGATATATAACCCCTACTGATATAACCCCTACTAGAATATAGTTTGGACATTGTAACACGGTGAACTGACTTTTATTTTAATAAGCAACAATGTTGCGGTGAGCAAGAGTCGCCACCGACTTTTATTTTGTCCAATGTTAGGAAAGGTAAAAAGTACAGAAAAAGACCTTTTAAAAAGAAAACGGGCTCGGGGGGTAGGTTATGAAAAGGGAAGGTGTAAGCACCTTTTTCATCCGTAGTTATCTACGGGCTCTTAGTTTGCTTAGCTCATGTTTGTTTTAGTTCGAAAAGAGTTTTTGAGTAAAAGGACTTTAGCTTAAAAGCGTAGCCTCTATTTTTTAAAGGAGTGTGAAAGTAGTTTTGGATTTGAGCAAGCAATCTAAGAGCACTACCCTAATAGTTGGTCTTTTTCTATGCTTTTTTAAAGTTCCTAGGACTATCTGTACTATATAGAAGTAGGTAGTCCTTGTTTATATTGGACGTGTTCGGGACAATCGAAGGGTCATCGGAGGTCGTTGAAGGCAACAAGCAGAGGTACCTTTAGCAATTTCGAAGGGACAAATCATCTCAATCGAGGGACTAGATCACGCATTCGTAGGCAGCAATTCGAGGGTCATCGAGGGACCATGATCTTTGATGATTTTTATCGAGGGACGTTTGATAATGGGTACCTCTATATTTCGAGGGACACGACCATTAAATCAAAGGCAACAGAGAGGGGCGTACCCTAGAGGTGAGTGTGTGAACAAGTAAAAAGAGTGTGTTATTTTCAGTTATTTTAATCTTGATGTTAGTGAGCTAACGTTCAGTTATTAGTCTTTCCATACAATCCTATTAGCATACATCTAAGCAGTTAAGTGGTGCGGAAAGTAAAAGCAGAAAGTAAAGTCCTACGCTATTACATGGCTTTGGGAGAGATACATAATAAGGAGATGCGGAAAGTAAAGCCCTAATTAAAAAAAACTATTACATCCCATACACAATTACATAATTAAAAAATATGCGAGGAAATTGAAATAAATGAAGATGTGCAAAAGTGGTCCAGAGTCTCAAGTGTGGTACCTCGCAAAATGCAAAAGTGTTAGTAACAATGCATAAAAATAATAGGTGATAAATGACAAAGATATGAACGATCAAAAGAAACAAAATGTCTAATTAAAGTATTTTTTGTATTTTTATAAGTCAATTATAATAAAAGACAAACAAGAAAACTATTAAAGAAAAATTAGTTAATTTAACAATAGAAAAAATAGATGGAGGTTTTTTAGAAAGAAGAAGAAAAAAAAAGAAGTTGGGCTATAAGAAACTGGCCCACAATCAAATATGTTAAAAATTGAAAGCAAACCCTAAACAAAAGAAGGGATCCGCCCCATTCTTCAGCAACTCTGTTCATCATTTCAAAACAAACTCTCCTCACTTTTCTCAATTCTGTGAATCGAAACCGCAACAACAACACAAACTCCTCCTCTTTTTCACTTAACTCAATATTCTCAATCTCACAAGCAACCACAATGATCTAAACAAAATTACAACTACAAATTTCAAGCAATCATGAAAGTAAATGAAGCTGGAAAACTCACCTGTCGATTGAGGTACCGGTGACGTGATTTGGAGCTGAGCAGCGGCGGTGGCTTTTGTCGGAGAGGGATCGGTGGTTGATCGCGGCTACGAAGATGGTGTGCGTCATGGCTGGATCCGCAAGTCGCAGCGGCTGTTACGGTGGCTTACGGTGATGAATGGAGTTGCCGGATCTAAAGTGTGGTGGCTGCATCATGGTGATTCTTTGGCTTGATTCTCGGTGACATTATTTCCTGTAAAGAAACCGTGTTAACAGAAGCAAACAGTTTAGATTATTATTCCATAGGTTTTGTTGAATTTCTGTGTACAAAAAGATAGTTGCAGATGATAAAAAAGAGTTAGTTATACATGTTATTTTATGGAAAAGCCGTGAGTTTATTTTGATATGATGGTGAAAATTGACATTGATTTGAGATACAAATATATTGTAGAAATGGAAATTTTGTATAAATGTTGAAAATGATTTATTTATGTTAGTATGAATATGTACAGTGAGAGACAAATTGGAATAGTGTTAGAAGTTGGTTAGTATTTGTGTGTGGATGTCCGTGTATTCCATAAAAGTAAGGCTTTGATAATGAGAAAAAGTTGAGTATTAAGAGATATGTGCAACATGGGTAGAAATAGTATATGAATCGAAAATTGGTCCTCATGAACAAAATTGTTAGCGAGAAAATGATTTTTTTTTAAAAAATAACCATCAGAATAAGATCATCACGTGGTTAAAAACAAAACGTTGAAAAAAATAATAAATTGAGGGCCTCATATGGGAATCATCGGCCAAAAAGATTGTAAAATCATTTTAAGAAAAAGGAGGAGGCCTCAGGTATCATCATTGACCAAATAAGGTTTAAAAAAAACTTTAAAAAAAAGTGAATGGAATTGTGGGAACTGGTTAGAAAACTGTTGTTGTTTAGAAAATTGTTGGTTAGAAAACTGTTGATGAAAATGAGAGGGTGGAGAGCCACTATTTATAGAATAGAATTAGGTTAAAACCACTCCTAAAAAGGAAATGATCCAACCCAAAGGCCCATGGACCTTTCTTGATGACCAAGATTGAGAACCTGGACGTACTTGTGTCCAGGTGCGTCCAGGTGTAAAAAAGATTAAAAAAAAGTTAAAAAACATAGGAATGCACCAAGCGGGAGTTGAACCCGTGGCCTTCTGTTTGCAAGCCTTTCATTCTTACCAATCGTGCTATGTTATTTATTTGAAATAAAAAGCCAATTGAAAGTATATGAAGCATCGGCCAACATTTTCTATTTATTAAAATATAAGCAATTTAAGAGTAAACTACTATACTTTTAAAATAGACTTTAAATCGAATATTTATGAAATTCTGGATGTCAACGTAAATGAATCCAAGATTTAATAAAAATCCAATTTTAAAATAATTTCGAAAATATTTGTCACTAAAAAGTGTGGGCAAATTTTGGGGTATAACAGCTGCCCCTGTTCAATCTTCTTAAACCTGAGGATGTAGATTGGCCTGTATGCTTATTGGAATCTGAAGGTAGAAGATGATTGAACACTTGATTACCACAAAATTTGCACTCGCAGGTGCAAGTTGAAGTGTTTTTTGGAGATGGGCTTAAAGATGTCACCCGGGTGTTTGTCTAAAGCATATGCTTTTCAAACTACATTGATTGTATCTGAAGGAGAGATTCCTCAAAATGATGTAATGTCTTATGGAAGACTACCTGAAGAGGTTCCTGAATACGGTAGATCATTGATTGATGTAAAGAAGATTAGGCTTTGGACAAAGCTCGGGAAGAATTGTCTTAGAGAAGACTGGATAAAAACTTCATGAAAGGGCAAGAGATGTATTAGAAAATATTGGATAAATGTATTAAAGAAGATTACCTAAAAAGGTGGAGATATGTCTTAGAGAAGACTACCTAGCAAGGCTCCTATAAAGGATGAGGAATGTCTTAAAAAAGACTACCTAGAGAGGTTCCTATAAAGGATGATAAATGTCTTAGATAAGACTACCTAGAGAGGTTGGTAAACGTCTTAGAAAAGACTACCTAGAGCGGTTGGTGAATGTCTTAGAAAAGTCTACCTAGAAAGGTTGATAACCGTCTTAGAAAAGACTACCTAGAAAGGTTGGTGAACGTCTTAGAAAAGACTACCTAGAAAGGTTGATAAATGTCTTAGAAAAGACTACCTAGAAAGGTTGGTAAACGTCTTAGAAAAGACTACCTAAAAAGGTTGATAACCGTCTTAGAAAAGACTACCTAGAAAGGTTGGTGAACGTCTTAGAAAAGACTACCTAGAAAGGTTGATAAACGTCTTAGAAAAGACTACCTAGAAAGGTTGATAAATGTCTTAGAAAAGACTACCTAGAAAGGTTGATAAACGTCTTAGAAAAGACTACCTAGAAAGGTTTGATAAACGTCTTAGAAAAGACTACCTAGAAAGGTTGATAAACGTCTTAGAAAAGACTACCTAGAAAGGTTTGATAAACGTCTTAGAAAAGACTACCTAGAAAGGTTTGATAAAGGATGAGAAGTTCTTTAATTGTTTCTGAGTTATCTTTGGGGAAAGACTTGGAATGAAGCATTAGAATTGTATTTGTCTTGAATGAGTGTTAGGATTGAATCGTTGATACGATCGTCTTTGCACTGTACTTGGATGATAATGTTCTTTTGATTGTGAAATGACCTGAAAAAGGCGAAATTAGTTTTATGCAATGTCATGATGCATGTATTGTGTAATGAGGTTCTCAAAATAAACAAGAATGTTGTATGTTATGCATGTATTGTGTAATGATGCATGGCTTGACTATATAGTCGAAGAATATTGGTAACTTTGTAAGGTAATTGCTGGTTGAGAAAATAAATCTCTGTATACTGCTGGAGATAATGACAGGGTGGTTGAGAATTCCTATCTTTTGTTTGAGGATATCCAGCTGGGGATTTTTATTACCGCTTGGGGATGAAAGTAGCTTGAGTGATTTGATCCTGATGTGCCCTAACTAGGGATAAGAGAGATGGATAACTGACCAAGTTTCCACTGTGAGTGCCAACTTTACTGGGAATAATGAGTTTAAATAAACCCTGTTGGAGAAGAAGATTGTATCGGAGAGCCTGTAGTGTTGGGGAGCCAAGTCTCTGTTGGGAAGAGATTATTTGAAGGTAACTCCTCGAGGATTACTTTGTGGGGATATTGTTGTCAAAACAACTTTGTGGGTAAGATCCCTTGAGATTTCAATTTTCATTGCCCCCATGTCACTTGATGTTGGAAAACATTTTCTTAACCATATGTGGCCCTTTGCATGGGGAAGTCTATTTGCCTCTAGAGTCGGTAACCTGGTATACTTGATTCTTGAGATTACTGGAATTAGAACTTCGAAGAAGATACTGATCCTGCTGCTTAGTAGCTAAATAGCTTTTGCTGAGATTTGTGACTAATGCAACATGCCCCAAGTGGTAAACTTGCCCCTCTGGCTTTTCAGCGTCTTTAAGAGATTCTCTGGATCTTGACTTGATTGACTCAGATGAATGGAATAATACCATGCCATGCCCCTTGTGTATATTGGCCATTAGCTAACTGAGTTAAGCGTAAAAAATATTTTTGCCTTTTGATGCATTTCTGAAGCAACTTTGTCTGTTGGGAGGACTTTCTAGGATTTGTGTTATCATGAGCAACCTGCCCCCGTATCATGAACTTAAGAATAATATCCCTGATTGATCAAGGTTGGAGGTAGTTTCAACTATGCTTGAATGAATGTTCTTGGTTGCTCAGTGCTTCTGAGAGATTCTTCGAATCATGACCTGATTGCCCCAGATATCTGAGCGCTTACTCAACGGAGTATTTCGACTGCTTTTGTGCCCCTGAGGGTGATTATAATTTGAGATGTTCATGCTCGAACTCAATGGATTTCTGAAGACAACTTATCCCTTGAGAGAATTAAACTTTTCATCTGCAGCTCATGATGGAAGCTTTCATGGTGTCAAGTACTTGTTCATATGCAAAGAATGTTTAGTATGAGAAATATAATTCTAATGCAAAGTTCATGTTTGCCTTGAAGGATTTAAAAAAGTTTTTTTTTGAAAGGATGTCAAAACATCGATTTTTGTGAAAAGTGGTGTGATACCAACTCAAACGTTTTAGCAAAACTCCTAGGAGTCGGTTTACCGTATTCTCGTTTACAGTATGCTTTCGAATTAACCCTGCTTCAATTAGGACTTTTGAGGGTTGTAACGTGGCCAGGTTCATGGTTTTAGAAAAAAAGATATATAGGCTCAAAATTTTATTGGTGCCCACCCCCTTCGTGATGTTCTCCAACCTAAGTTCAGTTAACTCGATGCGAGCATTCATCCTTCAAGAGGAGCTTGAGACGATTGAGGAATCAATGAAATGTTTGGACATGTTAATCATTTACCTTTTATTCTTGGTGTTTGATCACACGATCTTGTTCTTTGAATTTATCGTCACACGACCTCGTCCTTTTGCTAAGGATCTTTTTTGTTTCATGTTCCTTAACTTTTGCCTGGATAAATTCTTTTGAATTTTGATGTCCAGCGGGATGCCCTAATTTTTGCCTAAGTCACTTGTTTTCAAGTTGTTGACTTAGCGGGTCTTTTTTCTTCTTCTTTTTTTTTTTTGATTCATTTTTTTCCATTTTTTGAACAAGTTGTATGATCCTGGGACGTCTTCGATTTTCGTTGGAAAGATCGTGACTACCTCATTTCTTGGTCGACGAGGGATAACCGTTGTTGTATCGTCATATTTTGACCTTCTATTGCGAGGGATAACCATTTCGTTTTTTTACTGTCCTCATCCTTTTGAAGGATAACCATTGTTGTATCCTTAGATGTGCACTTCTGATGAATTTTGAACGCTCAATCATATTAACTGAACACTACCCTGCCCTTAGGTTAAATGTGAGGGTTTTTTCGTATCGAAAAGAAACTCCTACTTCAAGGCTCAAAGGGGTTGACAAGGGATTAACTTCCTTATATCTCCAGTGTTTGGGGATTTGAAACAATGCCTGTACATCATCAACAGGGTTTTACTCGAAAGCACACCAACTGAGGTTATCGGTATTATGTATTCGTCATTCTCCCTTTGGAGTTGTCATGCTTTATCGCCGAGAGTTTGCCATCACAAGCAAAGAAAAACATGTTAGAGCGAGAGCGAATGAATTTTTTAAAGACAAACATATCCAATGCATCATTATTATAGTTCAAAAACAAACAAGTATGACATATAAGCAGTATTGAATCAAAACAAGAAAGATTACACATGAACATGCATGATGATATAGAGATTGTCAATGTTGAGGAGATTTTCTCTGTATGGACTTATTGCTTCAAAAGATCTATTGAGTCGAAGGAGAACTTCAAATATGGCTTTCAGGTACAAATGATGATAACCTTTGCGTCGACCAGGCTTTGAACCGTGTTTCTGAATGACTGGCAATCATCGATCGAATAGCCAAGTGCCCCAGAGTGGAAAAGAAACCGAGCATTAGTGTCTGAACCTGCTGGACACTTTAAATTACTTCTAGGAAGAAAATTCTGATGAAGTCACACAAGAGTTGTAAGTGTAGAGTTTTAGGGATAATAGGAATAAAGTAGTAAGAAAATGAGAAGTTTGTCCTTTGGAAACTTTGGTTGCAACTTCGTCTGAATTTGGACGTCCTTCTATAAGAATCAAGCTCACCATATCCAGTGGGTCATAGCCTCTGATTCGGGGTACGGTACTGTTAAGCTTAAAGGCATGTGGCTAAAGGAAAATAAATCCTCTTGCCCCTTGTTAGGAATCTGGCCTTTGATGATAGCACCTGGAATTGTGCGCCCTAAATACTTGAGATCTTTGAAAAAGATTAGTCAGGTGATGAGGACGAGTAAGTCCTACAAAAAGTTCAAGTTGTTAGTGTACACACAAACCCTGCAAGGAAACCAAACGGTTAGGGTATAAACAAACCCTGCGAGGAAACCAAATGGTTAGGATATAAACAAATCCTGCGAGGAAACCAAACGGTTAGGGGATAAATATATCCTGCAAGGAAACCAAAGGGTTAGTAGCACATACAAATAACTCACACAAATGTCCTTAGGTTTAGAGGCTCGCATGAAGTTTATAGGTAAATACCCTCCCACTGAAGTTTAGTTGGTTCAACCTGTCCTAAAAGAGTAACTGGGTTTTATGGTGCTCATATCCCTGATCTTTCTCGCGGGCATTATCTCAACATGGCACTCAATCGGCCAGCCAAAAACATCCCTAGAGTCCAATCTCAATGAGTGTAGCATCGAGTATCAACCGGCTTCAGTCAGGAATCCAAAGCCAGCCATCTCACTACTTCCTATAGGCCAAAGTCAAGTTCACTAAGGTTCTAAGGGCGAATTAGTGCTTGTGACACCACGCGGTAGCCAAATGTCTCCTCGATCATATTCAAGGGCCATCAGGACAAACCAAAGCGTCGCACTAACGGTGGCCACCAGTTCAACCATAACGATACATGTCGTACAGCCTCCCTGGTCTCATGCCACATACCTAAGGTACACTAGATCCGGGTGTAGGATCTTTCACACAGTAATATACCCAAGCAATACCCTTAAAAGTAAAGCAAACAAAACAAACAAATATTAATGATCTAAGCTTTAAGGTAACCCCTCTTTTTATTTAATCCCCAGCAGAGTCGCCAGTTCTGTAACACGGTGAACTGACTTTTATTTTAATAAGCAACAATGTTGCGGTGAGCAAGAGTCGCCACCGACTTTTATTTTGTCCAATGTTAGGAAAGGTAAAAAGTACAGAAAAAGACCTTTTAAAAAGAAAACGGGCTCGGGGGGTAGGTTATGAAAAGGGAAGGTGTAAGCACCCTTTTCATCCGTAGTTATCTACGGGCTCTTAGTTTGCTTAGCTCATGTTTGTTTTAGTTCGAAAAGAGTTTTTGAGTAAAAGGACTTTAGCTTAAAAGCGTAGCCTCTATTTTTTAAAGGAGTGTGAAAGTAGTTTTGGATTTGAGCAAGCAATCTAAGAGCACTACCCTAATAGTTGGTCTTTTTCTATGCTTTTTTAAAGTTCCTAGGACTATCTGTACTATATAGAAGTAGGTAGTCCTTGTTTATATTGGACGTGTTCGGGACAATCGAAGGGTCATCGGAGGTCGTTGAAGGCAACAAGCAGAGGTACCTTTAGCAATTTCGAAGGGACAAATCATCTCAATCGAGGGACTAGATCACGCATTCGTAGGCAGCAATTCGAGGGTTATCGAGGGACCATGATCTTTGATGATTTTTATCGAGGGACGTTTGCTAATGGGTACCTCTATATTTCGAGGGACACGACCATTAAATCAAAGGCAACAGAGAGGGGCGTACCCTAGAGGTGAGTGTGTGAACAAGTAAAAAGAGTGTGTTATTTTCAGTTATTTTAATCTTGATGTTAGTGAGCTAACGTTCAGTTATTAGTCTTTCCATACAATCCTATTAGCATACATCTAAGCAGTTAAGTGGTGCGGAAAGTAAAAGCAGAAAGTAAAGTCCTACGCTATTACATGGCTTTGGGAGAGATACATAATAAGGAGATGCGGAAAGTAAAGCCCTAATTAAAAAAAACTATTACATCCCATACACAATTACATAATTAAAAAATATGCGAGGAAATTGAAATAAATGAAGATGTGCAAAAGTGGTCCAGAGTCTCAAGTGTGGTACCTCGCAAAATGCAAAAGTGTTAGTAACAATGCATAAAAATAATAGGTGATAAATGACAAAGATATGAACGATCAAAAGAAACAAAATGTCTAATTAAAGTATTTTTTGTATTTTTATAAGTCAATTATAATAAAAGACAAACAAGAAAACTATTAAAGAAAAATTAGTTAATTTAACAATAGAAAAAATAGATGGAGGTTTTTTAGAAAGAAGAAGAAAAAAAAAGAAGTTGGGCTATAAGAAACTGGCCCACAATCAAATATGTTAAAAATTGAAAGCAAACCCTAAACAAAAGAAGGGATCCGCCCCATTCTTCAGCAACTCTGTTCATCATTTCAAAACAAACTCTCCTCACTTTTCTCAATTCTGTGAATCGAAACCGCAACAACAACACAAACTCCTCCTCTTTTTCACTTAACTCAATATTCTCAATCTCACAAGCAACCACAATGATCTAAACAAAATTACAACTACAAATTTCAAGCAATCATGAAAGTAAATGAAGCTGGAAAACTCACCTGTCGATTGAGGTACCGGTGACGTGATTTGGAGCTGAGCAGCGGCGGTGGCTTTTGTCGGAGAGGGATCGGTGGTTGATCGCGGCTACGAAGATGGTGTGCGTCATGGCTGGATCCGCAAGTCGCAGCGGCTGTTACGGTGGCTTACGGTGATGAATGGAGTTGCCGGATCTAAAGTGTGGTGGCTGCATCATGGTGATTCTTTGGCTTGATTCTCGGTGACATTATTTCCTGTAAAGAAACCGTGTTAACAGAAGCAAACAGTTTAGATTATTATTCCATAGGTTTTGTTGAATTTCTGTGTACAAAAAGATAGTTGCAGATGATAAAAAAGAGTTAGTTATACATGTTATTTTATGGAAAAGCCGTGAGTTTATTTTGATATGATGGTGAAAATTGACATTGATTTGAGATACAAATATATTGTAGAAATGGAAATTTTGTATAAATGTTGAAAATGATTTATTTATGTTAGTATGAATATGTACAGTGAGAGACAAATTGGAATAGTGTTAGAAGTTGGTTAGTATTTGTGTGTGGATGTCCGTGTATTCCATAAAAGTAAGGCTTTGATAATGAGAAAAATTTGAGTATTAAGAGATATGTGCAACATGGGTAGAAATAGTATATGAATCGAAAATTGGTCCTCATGAACAAAATTGTTAGCGAGAAAATGATTTTTTTTTTTAAAAATAACCATCAGAATAAGATCATCACGTGGTTAAAAACAAAACGTTGAAAAAAATAATAAATTGAGGGCCTCATATGGGAATCATCGGCCAAAAAGATTGTAAAATCATTTTAAGAAAAAGGAGGAGGCCTCAGGTATCATCATTGACCAAATAAGGTTTAAAAAAAACTTTAAAAAAAAGTGAATGGAATTGTGGGAACTGGTTAGAAAACTGTTGTTGTTTAGAAAATTGTTGGTTAGAAAACTGTTGATGAAAATGAGAGGGTGGAGAGCCACTATTTATAGAATAGAATTAGGTTAAAACCACTCCTAAAAAGGAAATGATCCAACCCAAAGGCCCATGGACCTTTCTTGATGACCAAGATTGAGAACCTGGACGTACTTGTGTCCAGGTGCGTCCAGGTGTAAAAAAGATTAAAAAAAAGTTAAAAAACATAGGAATGCACCAAGCGGGAGTTGAACCCGTGGCCTTCTGTTTGCAAGCCTTTCATTCTTACCAATCGTGCTATGTTATTTATTTGAAATAAAAAGCCAATTGAAAGTATATGAAGCATCGGCCAACATTTTCTATTTATTAAAATATAAGCAATTTAAGAGTAAACTACTATACTTTTAAAATAGACTTTAAATCGAATATTTATGAAATTCTGGATGTCAACGTAAATGAATCCAAGATTTAATAAAAATCCAATTTTAAAATAATTTCGAAAATATTTGTCACTAAAAAGTGTGGGCAAATTTTGGGGTATAACAGACATATAACCCCTACTGATATATAACCCCTACTGTTATATAACCCCTACTAGGATATAGTTAGGATATATAACCCCTACTGAAATATAACCCCTACTGTTATATAACAGTAGGGGTTATATATCCTAATTATATCCTAGTAGGTGTTATATATCCTAACTATATCCTAGTAGGGGTTATATAACAGTAGGGGTTATATAACCTAATATCGATTTTTCATATAGTTCAGTAGGGGTTACTTTAGTAGGGGTTATATCAGTAGGGATTATATATCTGTAGAGTGTTATAACCATTAAGGATAAAATTAGGGACAAAATTAATTAAAATAGAATGTGAAAATGAAAACGGATAAATAATTAATGTGTAAAGTTTTTGTCCAAACTTTCTACAATTTCTGGCACTGCCACTTTATAAAAACACAAATTTAATATTTTGATGAACGGGTATACTTACGGCTTAGAATCCATGGATTCAAAAAGCAACACTGACTGATTGAGTGTTAGTCTATATTTTTAAAGTTTTAGGACAAAATACTTTTTTTTTGAACAAATTAATTAAAATTGATTTTAGGACAAAATACTTTTTTGTTTGAACAAATTAATTAAAATTGATTTTAGGACAAAATACTTTTTTGTTTGAACAAATTAATTAAAATTGATTTTAGGACAAAATACTTGAAAACATTCGTTGTATTTTTTATTTTAAAGTTTAATTACAAAATACTTCTCCAAAAAACATATACGTCATGCTAATATCTTTGATTTGATTATTGAATCTTAAAGTTCCATTAGCTTCTTTTCTTCTTGACCAAAAAATTAAATACAATTATTACAACAAATCCTAAACAGCCGCTATTTATACACCAACACCACGCACATCAGAAAACTCAAACTCTCATACCAAAAGCTTCAAACTCTATACGACGACGTTTAACACTTCACACCACAAACATCATGATAGCTTACCTTGAATTTGAACACTTCATTCATGGAAACGACACAGAATCATCTCCAAACGGCCCCTACTAGGATATATAACCCCTACTGATATAACCCCTACTAGGATATAGTTAGGATATATAACCCCTACTGATATAACCCCTACTAACCCCTACTGATATAACCCCTATTGATATAACCCCTACTGTTATATAACCCCTACAAGGATAACTATATCCATGATCTTGCATATATTTGGTGATGGTACCATTGGTGAAGTTGAAATTCATTTCTGTTGGAAGAGTTGGGTCGAAGAGCTCACCCAAAGGCGAAAGCCCTGTGATGGCAGCCATGTCGAAGAGAGTGGGAGTCATCATTCCACAAGGAAGGTGGAAGGTGTTGGTCGAACCTTCCCAGAAAAATATTGAAGCAAGTAGCATTGGAGGACAAACCCTATGACCAGTTCTGGATAACTGTATGGCGTCGAAGATGCCCAATTCTTCCCATCTTTGTTGCTTTTTCGCTTGAACTTTGTTAAGCCAAGCTAAATACTCTTTGTTGCCAGGAGCTGGGGTCGAACGAAACACCCTAAGTGAAGGGTCCATAAACTTCAGGTCGAGAGGACGTGGTTTGTCGAAAGCTACAGGCAGGTCGAGAGGACGTGGTTTGTCGAAAGCTACAGGCATAGTGGTTTGGAAACAAGGAAAGAAACCACTGGTTTGTTCTGGATGAGAACGATGATCTGGTAAGGGCCCTGAGAAAGCCATTAGTTTATTAGTGATTAGAAAAGGGATTAACATCTGGTTTTGCCAAATAGTGGCTTTGGCTTCCGTGAGGTTGGGTTGAGGAACAAAATCCAACCCTTGTTCTTCTTCTTCACGAGACATAATAAACCCTAAAGGGTTAGCACCTGTAGCGTAAACGGTAGTGTTGGTGGTTGCAGCAGCCATTGTTATGTATGGAAGGAAGAAAATGGTTATCGGAAGCTGAAGGTTAGAGAAGAAGGGTTTTGCTTTCTGAAACGTTTGAGAAGAGTTGAAAACGAGGAGAAAGAAAGAAAAAGGAGAAGGAAGTTGTACATATATATAAGCTGGTGGTGACGTCATCAGAAATCGTGCAAAAAGAAGTTGTGAAATCAAAGGTCATGTCAAAGAAACGCTTTGAAAACTGATTTCAGAAAGTGGGAGCAGTTATAGCCCATTACCTAAGATTTAGGTAATAATTAGTACCTAGGGATGTGCAAAGTAATCATGGCGTCAGAAGAGAACAAAAGTCGAAACCCAAGAAAGAACTGAAACGCCATTTTTTCTCTTTCTCAAAGTCAGTCGAAAGAAGTCGCTTGGGGGGCAATTTGTTACCCTAGGATTTCGACTTATTAAATAATGGTAAATAATCTCTAAAACAGGTGAGATTATTAAAGAATCTAAAGAGAAAAGTTTGACTAAAAGGTCTTGTTTAGTCAGAGCTGACGTTCGACTATCTATAAATCATCATTGCCAAGGTTCGACTAGAATTAGTCAATATGCATGTTCGACTAGAACAAACAGAGAAAAACTTAGACATTTTGTTTAAGTATAGCCCTGGAGTCGGAAAGCATCAGAAGTTAAGAGGCAGTTTCAAACAGTTTTCTGGCAGTTCTCACAGGACACGTGGAGGTCTCACAGTTGAAGATCTTGCATGTCGAAGACACGTGTTGACTGATAATCAGTCAACCGTTAGTAGTAGTTATTTTATTTTTACTATTTAAGCAAGTTCCATAGGAACAGTTTTGAGGTCCGCATTTTCTACATAAACACAAGTAAACTCAAATCTCTGTGCAAAATGAGTGAAGAGTACAACTCTGGAATGTATGTAAGAATAGTAGATAATTACTGAATTTCAATTCAATGTCACTCACTCTTGCTAAATCATAGGCCTGCTACTCATTTTCTAGTTTCATGCCTTTTAATTTTAGAGCTATTAACTTGTAAATTTAGATTGGGTTTGAGACATGTGAGTTTCATAACTACGTAATGCTTAATTGTACTTTTGTAATTTAAGTAGAATCCTCCAATCAGAGTCATGATCCTCCAATTTGACAACATAAATTGGAATTGAGTTCATGCATGACTTTTTACTTACTCACTGTCTACTCCTTTCTATTTATAGATTAGTCTCCAATTCATCATAAAATTGGTGAAGAATGGTGGTTATAGTGATATTTGATGTGGTTAAATTAGTCATCAGAATTGGATGAAGTATTGGTCGATAATAGTTGAAGTGGTAGTTGACAAATAATAGTAGTTGATATTGGTTAGATTGCAGATTATAAGTGGTTAAAGTGATGATTTAGAGGTGAACTTGAAATATTTTATCAGACTAAGAATGATATAGAACCATAAAATATCTATCACTATTGTTAAAATTGTTGTTGGGTATGTTGCATCAGAGTTGGCTCAAAGCTTTAGGCTGAATAAGAAGTCAAATGTTTATTGCTTCATCTTCATTCTCTTGGAGCTATTTATATGGAAAAAGTATGTATAAAGTCCAAGCACAAATGAAGTTGTGGTTTTGTGTGAATATGTGAAAGTTTTGTTGGAGACTGACTCAGTTTCAAATTCCTTTAACAAGAATTTATTGCAATTTGCAAAGAATGAGTTGATTAAGGTTATGAGATCGAGTCTATTTTGTACTTTAAAGTATCTTTAAGAAGGCCAAGCATAGTTGAAGTTGTTCATGTTCTTTTTTAGGTTTCAATATTGTCTTTATTTGTTTAAGATTATAAATGACCCATTTTTTAGCAAACAAACTTGCTTCAGTTCAAGTATGACACATAAACAATTGATTGATGTCAGCTTCACAAATTTTTTTTGCTTTGTGGAGTGATGTCGAGTCCTACAACCCGTGTTTGCAATGTTTAACGATGTTTTGAATTGGATTCTACATTTTTGATTTCTGATTTAGGATTAAGTAAATCAGTCTAACATTATCATCTTGGCAATATAAATTATTAAACAAAGTTGTTCGTTTGACTCTGGTTAGGTTTGTTCCGAACTCTATTCTAAATTATCATATGAAAGTGGTTTGCCTACTTCACCTAACTTGTGATTTTATTGATAGGATGGCCAAATTTTTTTATGGAAAGGTAATTCAAATCTGGTGTTCATCTCGTTCACTAGAATAAAATCATTAAGCCTAACAAAAGGGGTGGTCTTAGGAGCCGGAAAGCAAAAACGACCAATACCTAGTAGGGGTTATATATCCTAACTATATCCTAGTAGGGGTTATATAACAGTAGGAGTTATATCAATAGGGGTTATATCAGTAGTGGTTAGTAGGGGTTATATACCCTAACTATATCCTAGTAGGGGTTATATCAGTAGGGGTTAGTAGGGGTTATATATCCTAACTATATCCTAGTAGGGGTTATATGTCCTAACTATATCCTAGTATGGGTTATATCAGAAAAAATAAACTCTGTAACAATCTTCAGAGTACACTAATAATAAACTGTCACCATTAAAACAATTTGTTTTACTGAAATAACCCTAGGGCTAGCTTTGTTCAAATATATGTAGTCGACGCATACGCGGACTTTTCCGTAGGATCAAACAGAATCCAGATGGCACAGTTCAAAAATACAAGGCCAGATTAGTGGCCAAGGGCTTTCATCAAGTTCATGGTTTTGACTTTCAAGAGACCTTTTCTCCAGATTATCTGAAAAGAAAAAAACTTATCCTAACTATATCCTAGTAGGGGTTATATCAGTAGAGGTTATATATCCTAACTATATCCTAGTAGGGGTTATATAAGTAGGGGTTATATAACAGTAGGGGTTATATAACCTTATCCACTAAGTCCATATGGTCATTTACATTATTCAGTTTGGGTTGAGCCAAGTCCGTGATGAGCTAAGTTGAGAATCTCACTCGAAGAAATTCAAATGTAGTAGTTCAGATGATGGAGAAGTGGCATATAATGGAGACAATCACATTTCTTTATATGTTATGTCAATGTCCTATCTTGCTCTTGAAGTTATTTTGGGACTTCCATATGACATGAAGATTGATATCTGGTCACTTGGCTGCATCTTGGCAGAAGCTTTGTAATGACAATGTAAGAATAGTAGATAATTACTGAATTTCAATTCAATGTCACTCACTCTTGCTAAATCATAGGCCTGCTACTCATTTTCTAGTTTCATGCCTTTTAATTTTAGAGCTATTAACTTGTAAATTTAGATTGGGTTTGAGACATGTGAGTTTCATAACTACGTAATGCTTAATTGTACTTTTGTAATTTAAGTAGAATCCTCCAATCAGAGTCATGGTCCTCCAATTTGACAACATAAATTGGAATTGAGTTCATGCATGACTTTTTACTTACTCACTGTCTACTCCTTTCTATTTATAGATTAGTCTCCAATTCATCATAAAATTGGTGAAGAATGGTGGTTATAGTGATATTTGATGTGGTTAAATTAGTCATCAGAATTGGATGAAGTATTGGTCGATACTAGTTGAAGTGGTAGTTGACAAATAATAGTAGTTGATATTGGTTAGATTGCAGATTATAAGTGGTTAAAGTGATGATTTAGAGGTGAACTTGAAATATTTTATCAGACTAAGAATGATATAGAACCATAAAATATCTATATCCTAACTATATCCTAGTAGGGGTTATATTAGTAGGGGTTATGTATCTTAACTATATCCTAGTAGGGGTTATAGGATCCCAAGTGACTTGGGGTTATTTTAGTAGGGGTTATTAAGTAAGGGGTTATTTCAGTAGGGGTTAAATATCCTAACTACATCCTAGTAGGGGTTATATCAGTAGGGGTTATATATCCTAACTATATCCTAGTAGGGGTTATATCAGTAGGGGTTATATATCCTAACTATATCCTAGTAGGGGTTATATCAGTAGGGGTTATATAACAGTAGGGGTTATATAACCTAGTATCAATTTTTCAAAGATTTCAGTAGGGGTTATTTCAGTAGGGGTTATATATCAGTAGGGCTTATATATCCTAACTTCCTAGTAGGGGTTATATCAGAAGGGGTTATATATCCTGATATATCCTAGTAGGGGTTATATAATTGTAGGGGTTATATATCCTAACTATATCCTAGTAGGGGTTATATAACAGTAGGGGTTATATCAATAGGGGTTATGTCAGTAGTGGTTAGTAGGGGTTATATACCCTAACTATATCCTAGTAGGGGTTATATCAGTAGGGGTTAGTAGGGGTTATATATCCTAACTATATCCTAGTAGGGGTTATATGTCCTAACTATATCCTAGTATCATCTTTTCAGAACATACTTTAACACTCTTCCTTTTTCTTTTCTTCTCCTTCTCCTCTAAGGAATCACTCATTATTAGGGTTTTTCTTCATTGCTCCCAAAAAACCAAACTTTCCATCATTTTCACTTTCACTCTTTTCAGTTCTGGTTTATTTTTACTAGATCAGTATGTATTTTTTTGTTTGATCATGCTATTACATTCAATTTCGTTGCTTCATAGTTTGAATTATGATTAATTTTTTTATTTGACAATGTAGTGTCATCGAATATTATGGAAGAAGCTCTCATGGAAATGGATCACTATAATCAGAGACAGGTTGTGCCTGATGCTCTTTCCTTTGCTAGAAGGTTAGTTCAATCCTTTCATTTTCATTTTCGGATTCAAATCTCGTTAGTGACGGTAGAATTGCAAAAATTGATGTTATGTGTTGCTACTTTTTTTTTTTTGTGTAGCTATCAACTTGAAGCGTTGGACAGAGCGATTCGTGAAAATACAATAGTGTATTTAGAGACTGGTTCTGGAAAGACTTTGATAGCCATCATGCTTCTCCGAAGCTACACGCATCACCTCCGAATGCCTTCTCCTTACATTTCGGTTTTTTTGGTTCCCAAAGTTGTACTGGTTTCTCAAGTATGCTGCGTTTTTATCATAGCTTTAGCATATTTGAGATACATTTTGATTAATTACTATGTGATTTTTGAGGATTCATTGTGCTTGTTTGTTTTGTTCAATTGTGTATTCTAGCAAGCTGCAGCATTGAGAAATCACACTGATTTGAAAGTTGGAATGTATTGGGGAGACATGGGTGTTGACTATTGGGATGAAGCTACATGGAAAAAGGAGATGGGCAAACACTGCTTATTTATCAGTGTTTCTTCACTTTTATTTTTTAATGCAGCTGCAAATTCTGAATCGACCTTGTCAAAAAATATTCGAGAACTAATGACTCTAATGCATTCAAAGGTTGTTTTTTATTTTCTTGCTCTTCATGTACAAGTTTTAAAAGTTTCTCTTATTTATTAGTGTTTGTTCTTGCCATGTTTAATTTCTTTGATTTTTCTTTTAATTTAAAATTTAAGGTATACACATGTTTAAGTGAAGCTGTCATCTCACAGTTTGTACCAACCTCTACACCAAAATTCTGGTTTTACAAGGACAATGCGATTTCATTTACGCAATTCGGAGATTTGGCCAAGAAACTCAACATATTAAAACAACAGGTGTGTATATTTAAGCAAATTATAAATGTTCAAAGATAGAGTTCAAATTAAACTAAAGTTACTGTACACCTTTTGTCATCCTTTCTCGCATTTTGCCACTGAATCCAAACTACAGTACCATGTATTTTTGTCTGATCATAATTGATTATTAACTTGAAATGGTTCTAATTTGTTCTTCAGCACGAGCTTTACATCACAAGTTCAGATTTGACTAAATCAGCTGTGGAATCTGCACTCAAAAAAATAGCAAGGATTTTTACTGCCTCAATATTCTGCTTGGACGAGCTTGGTGTTTGGTTGGCTTTGAAGGTCCTCTCCCTTCTGCTGCAGTGATGTCATTTGTGACTCTATTTTATGTTCATTTTTGTATAATTATCAACTGTTTTCTTACGTGATAGGCTGCAGAGTCCTTATCTTCCATTGAAATTGAAACTTTCTTATGGGGTCACTCAGGTGATCAAATTGTCAAAAAGTTTAGTTCAGCTACTATGATGACACTGCAAAGTTACATACCATTTGGTAATAGTTCTGTAAGCATTGAGTGTTAAATTTTTAATTTAATCTGTTGTTATATTCTTTTATTAAATTTAGAGAATGTCTTCTTACACAGATCCTCCGTGGACTATTGGTAACAATATGAATTTTGACGTGGATATGGGTCTATTGACCTCCAAAGTGTCCTGTCTTATTGACTGTCTACTTGAGTATAGGTAATCATAAATATATTTCTTTCTAAATATTTCAAATGTGGTGGTAGATCTTGCGGTATTTTTTTTAATCTTTTCTATGCTCACTGATTAAACATTGTTAACATATGAAGCACATAATCTGACACGGCCACTAATACGTGTCATGTGAATGTCATACGAGTATCGACCACCAATCCAATGAGTGTCGAGCGAAAGGAAAAAGAAACATTTTTTTAGGATACTTGTTTGAATTTCCGACACGTGTTATACATGTGTCATGATTGTCGGACACCGCGACATGCTTAATCTTCAAGGTGCCTGTGCTTCATGGTTAACTAGTTGATCAATAGTTAATCTCTGTTTTTATTATCTTTAGTGATTTTTTTTACCTCATTTTGGTTTTGGTTTTGATTTTGATTTTGATTATTAAATTTATTAAACCTATTTTAATGGTTATACTGTGTGCATACTACAAATACAGGGGTTTATCTGAAATGAGATGCATAGTTTTTGTGGAAAGGGTCATTACAGCTATTGTCCTTGAGATTCTATTGAACACTTTGCTTCCGAAATACAATAGCTGGAGGACTAAATTCATTGCAGGAAACAGTAGTAAATTGCAAAACCAATCTCGAAAATGTCAAAATGAAATCGTGGAAGAATTTCGTATGGGATTGGTATGCTGATTTCTTAGATAATCCGTTGTACTGTAATAAACAAATACTATTACTTATTGATGAAATATTTTAATCTGTAGGTCAATGTCATTGTTGCAACATCAATTCTTGAAGAGGGTTTAGATGTTCAAAGTTGTAATTTGGTTATTAGATTTGACCCATCCCCCACAGTTTGCAGTTTCGTACAGTCTCGAGGCCGTGCAAGAATGCAAAATTCAGATTATATATTGATGGTTAAGAGGTAATAGTGTTGTTTCTCGTTAGTATTATGATTTCTAATTTACTCCTGTAGCATTTAGGCATGGGCCATTATACATGCTGCAAGAGAAAGTTATAATATCAAACCAATACATATCCTTTAAAGTAAAATTTCCCCAAAAAACCTTATTTTATTCTAAAATTACAGTGGGGATTCAGTTACACGTTCTCGATTAGAGAAATACCTTGATGGCGGGGACATGATGAGAAAGGAGTCTTTGCGTTATTCTTCCCTTCCATGTGAATGTCTTGAAAGTGATCTATTTCATAATCAAGCTTACCGTGTTGCATTCAATTACATTTTGAGCATCAACGCCTACTTAAGGCTAGACATGTTTTTCCGGTAAAGAATTATTGTCACGGATACAGACAAGCTAAGGACAGAGGTTTGAGCTTTAAAGTTTTTATTTGTTTTTTTTTCTTCGGTTGCTTAATCTTTCCTCTTTTATCATAAAAATCTTAGGTTTCCACAGTAGATATGGTTTCTTCTATCACTATTCAAACACTAATAATGTATAATCACATCTTAATCTTGTGTCTTTCTTTTTCAGATGTGAGCAAGACATTTGTTGAATTACCTCCTGAACTCTGCTATATAATTATGTCACCATTACCAGTCAGCACGCTTTATTCATATGCATTTATTCCATCCATCATGCATAGAATTGAGGGAATGCTTGTAGCTTCGAACTTTAAAAAGATGCATTTGGATCATTGCCCACAGAATGGGATTCAAACATTCAAGGTGGGCTAGGTTTTCTCCTTTCCAGATTAAATAATTTTGCAACTTTTTGTTTATTGCCCTTAATAGCTAAAAATTTGTAGAAAAGGAGAATTATTTTTACTGTATTTATTAATAATGGAAGTAGTTTCTGGATTCTGCCCTACTTTGTGTCATCTGCTTCGGCTCATACACGTTGAATATTTTGAGAAAAATTTTTGTTAGGAACCTCCTCCGTTTTCATTTTTTGGTTAATCTGTGTTGGTGGTATATGAATGTATGGTTTTTATTTCTAGCTGTCAAACATTTTAAGGATATTTGCACTGATGGTATATGCATTTTGCATTGTAGGTCTTGGAAGCAATGACCACAAAGACATGCAAGGAGACCTTTGTTGTCTTCGATGGACTTCAATTATGCTTTCACCAGTTTCATAACCATAGTGAAGAAATCAGTTATGCTTTCACTTCCTTCCATCTAAAGTAATTGATGCGTTCTTTTGTGAGTTTGTAACCTCGCCTCTTTCACCTTTTCTGCGCCTCCAAACAACTTTTCTAGAATTTCTCATGCTTTTTTTGCAGATTCCACATCACTTACTTTTTCAAATTATCTGGACTCACACATTGACGAATCATAAAGAGAGCTCTGTAATTCTTCCTCTTCAATTCTTTGTGTGTGGCCTTTTCTTCAGTTGTCTCGTTTTCTGCAAGTGGTGCTATGTCTTCTTTCACAAGATCCCAAAGATCTTGATAACAGGTAGTGCATTATCACACCCCAAACTATTAGTAAAATCTCCATAATAATTTATTTTTTATTCTTTCATAATATTTGCAATATTGATATTTTTCAGAATTTAAATAGTATGTCAATAGCCTTTTCAAGATATTAGTTTAAAATCTAATATTTAGGAAATATAATTTTTTTTAAAGTGATTAATATTTCAATATATATATACATATATATATATATATATATATATATATATATATATATATATATATATATATATATATATATTATATAAAATCTAAAAATTGAAATATTTTAGATATGCAGAAGACACTCCCTCTCCAAAATAAAAATTGATTTTGGAAATGCATCTCTGAAAATAATATTTTTTTATTTTTTCGAAAGTGCACTTCCGAAATTAACTTTTAAAAAAAAGTGTTACGGAGATGTTTTTCTGAAATATAGGGACATTTCGGTATTTTTCGTTGCGGATGTCTAAAAAGGTTTTGGGTGATAAAGAATTCGTCTTTAGCTAATGACATTAGTGACAGTCTTGTAATACAGGTTAAGATACTATTATGTATCTATACTTTAGCTAATGACATTATTGTTAATAAAATTACTTTTTTTATTTAAAAATAATTTTTTTTAGAGTGTGAACACAATCCAAAACAGATAAAAATAATTTTAAAGTAAGATTTCATGAAGAAAAGCTGTGAACGTTTGTGGTAATGGTTGTATATAAAGGAATAAATTCATGCCCTACAAGTGAGAGGGATGGTTTTATTTGGTAATTTGAAAGAGAGAAGTATGCCCAACATTATAGGACATCACATGCGGGTGCTTCCAAGTCAAAATTATTTAATGTATGTTCATTGTTTGACATTGGAGTGGAAGAATCTTGCTATTTTCGTGTAAACTGAATTCATGTAGCAGCAAGTGATATGTATGGTTTTATTTGGTAATTTGATAGAGAAAGATATGTTGAAAATGAATTCTCAATGTGTAATGACCCATTACTAAAGAGAATGAAAATGGAATCTTTTATGTAGGTCTCTATTTTCCGTTTCCTTCCAGCTTTGCATATTGCTGTGTGATTGAGCTAATGGCATTAGTGACAGACTTATAAATACAAAATATTGATGGTTTATAAGCAATATGATCATAGTTTAACATTGATTGCAAATAATATAATTTTAATATTTTCATGATAATTTAATATGTTCAATAGGATGCTAGTCTCAACCGATCAATATTGAAAAAGAAAAATGAATGAGGAAGGGATATATATATATATATATATATATATATATATATATATATATATATATATTTATCATTTTGATTTCCAAGTCGTATTTTTAATAAGTTAAGATTTAAATTAGGATTTTTTTTAAAATCATATGTTAATCTTCCGTTAATAAAATAATTTCATATATTTTAATCAATTTATTTTAGTCAATCCATGTTTGTCTATCATTGTGATAGTGAAAGGACATTGACCATTGACCCGTTAAACAAAGACTTGGACTCATAAGCTTTGCAAGTTGATGAATGTTCCAAATCTATCATTGTGTTACATACACAGTCAAAGGACATTTTGCTTTATAAAGGACATTTTGCTTGCGACTTTACAACAAACCTGCTTTTATTGTATCATCACTTTTTCTTTAAAACCATACAAACCTGCCAAGTTTTCATCATCACTTTTTCATCATCACCCCTACAAACCATACACTCACCTCATACTAAAACAACAACATCAACAGTGTTCATCAATACAACACCCCTGCCAAGTTTCACTTTTTCATCAAATATTCAGCCGGATACGTCACCAGCCGTCGGTACCCTTCTCACCGGTCCTCTGCGAAGTTTCATTCTGGGTAACTTTTCTTTGCTTTCCATTAATTATTCGGTCTTTCTATCAGTTTCTTGATGCTGTTGATTAAATATAGTACTACATTATAGCTGGCAACATCTTGAAATTGAATTTAAGATTATTCGAAAAAAATTTAAAATTTCTTATTTAAAACAAACAAACCGGAGAATTTTAATTGATTAAACGAAAAAAATTACATCAATTATTTTAAAAATTATTAAAGTTTCTTATTTAAAACAAACAAACGTGTAACATAAAATATGACTAGATCACTAAATTTTTTTTTTCAATAACATTAATAAGTTTTATTATTTTCTAATACATTAGTAGTAAATAAAATTATCAATTAATTTACTTTTTATTTTTTGTGTCCAAAGTAGGGCTGGACAAAATTTTGGAAACCGGTCCAATCCGACCTATCCATGAGGTCCGCTGAACCACGGTTCGGGTTAACCGGTTTATCGGTTTACCGGTTTGGCTGTGTATGGGTTTAAATGGATTAAACCGGTCGGATTCGGATGGTAAATTTAGGCCCAAAGAAATCCAAAAACCGACCGCCGTAGTTACTTCTTATCTATTATTTTTTGAGGTTTAGTTCTAATAGACTAGATTGAATCTGGATCATTCATTTAACTTGGCCCAAAATAAAAACACCACAAAACAAAACCCTTTTACATTCAGAATTCACTTCAATTCATTCTTTACTAGGGTTTCGTTTCTTCCTCTATACCGCCGCCGTGGTCCTCTCTGCATCTTGTTTGCATCATCAAGCACCACCTTGCCACAAATTCATCCTCTTCATCCTCTATACTTCCTCTTCATCCTCTTCCAAACCCATCAAAGGTGACTACTTTCATATTTATATTCTTTCATATTTTAGTCTTTTAATTTTTTTAAATATTTTTTTTGATATAATTATTTTGTTTCAAGTGCTCATTGAATCTGGTTTGTTTATCAACTCGTGGAAAGCTGTAATTAATTTAACTATTTATTTTATTTATTTTACTATTATTTATTTTACTATTTTTTATTTTAATTCTCATTGTTAGATTTATTGTTTTTTATTGTTAGTGTTTCTAATATAATTTATTGTTATTGTGATTCTTTTAGTTGGAAAGGATAGAAGTTGGATCTTGGTTGCACTTGGAGTCCTGAAGATTTGTGTAACTGGATCTTGATAATATCTGAGTTTTTTTATATGTATTGCTCTGATTTTTTTTTAAAATGTATTGTTCTGAGTTTAGTTATGGATGTATGTAAACTAAAAATTATTGTAGAATTTAATAATTTTGTATTGATGTTCTATACCATTTCAATTTTGCTATTATATTAATCTATAAACTAATTATTAATAGTTTGTAAAAGAAAAATTTTGAATTTCTTTAAACGGGCCAATATTTTTGCTAACCCAGTAAGTTTAAACCGACTAACCCACCCAAACAATCCGTAAAACCGGTTTAACCGAAACCGATAAAAACCGAAATCTTAATGGTCGGAATTGGACCAGGCAAATGGAACCGCGGTTTGTGTTGGATCTAATATTTGGGCCCGAATCCAACCCAAACCGACCGTTGTCTAGCCCTAACAAGAATTCAAACCAGCCAGTGGAAAGCAGACCATAATAATTTAAAGCTTCAAAATCATTCTTTGTGATTGACACCACATGTGCAGCACTTGATTACCTAGATGCTTTCATAGAAAATAACATGTGAATGTGAATGAAAGCATATTTCTTATAGTACATCACAAGCTGTCACGAGAAATAGATATTTCACAAGAGTAAAAAATAAAGACACTTAAAGGTGTTTTATGTTAAGAGATGTTGTTTCATCTTGATGCTAGATGGTTCCCATTTAAAGGTAGTGCATTATCACACCACAAACTATTAGTAAAATCTCCATAATAATTTATTTTTTATTCTTTCATAATATTTGCAATATTGATATTTTTCAGAATTTAAATAGTATGTCAATAGCCTTTTCAAGATATTAGTTTAAAATCTAATATTTAGGAAATATAATTTTTTTTAAAGTGATTAATATTTCAATATATATATATATATATATATATATATATATATATATATATATATATATATATATATATATATATATATATATATATATATATATATATATATATATATATATATATATATATATATATATATATATATATATTATATAAAATCTAAAAATTGAAATATTTTAGATATGCAGAAGACACTCCCTCTCCAAAAAAAAAAAATTGATTTTGGAAATGCATCTCTGAAAATAATATTTTTTTATTTTTTCGAAAGTGCACTTCCGAAATTAACTTTTAAAAAAAAGTGTTACGGAGATGTTTTTCTGAAATATAGGGACATTTCGGTATTTTCGTTGCGGATGTCTAAAAAGATTTTGGGTGATAAAGAATTCGTCTTTAGCTAATGACATTAGTGACAGTCTTGTAATACAGGTTAAGATACTATTATGTATCTATACTTTAGCTAATGACATTAGTGTTAATAAAATTACTTTTTTTATTTAAAAATAATTTTTTTTTAGAGTGTGAACACAATCCAAAACAGATAAAAATAATTTTAAAGTAAGATTTCATGAAGAAAAGCTGTGAACGTTTGTGGTGATGGTTGTATATAAAGGAATAAATTCATGCCCTACAAGTGAGAGGGATGGTTTTATTTGGTAATTTGAAAGAGAGAAGTATGCCCAACATTATAGGACATCACATGCGGGTGCTTCCAAGTCAAAATTATTTAATGTATTTTCATTATTTGGCATTGGAGTGGAAGAATCTTGCTATTTTCGTGTAAACTGAATTCATGTAGCAGCAAGTGATAGGTATGGTTTTATTTGGTAATTTGATAGAGAAAGCTATGTTGAAAATGAATTCTCAATGTGTAATGACCCATTACTAAAGAGAATGAAAATGGAATCTTTTATGTAGGTCTCTATTTTCCGTTTCCTTCCAGCTTTGCATATTGCTGTGTGATTGAGCTAATGGCATTAGTGACAGACTTATAAATACAAAATATTGATGGTTTATAAGCAATATGATCATAGTTTAACATTGATTGCAAATACTATAATTTTAATATTTTCATGATAGTTTAATATGTTCAATAGGATGCTAGTCTCAACCGATCAATATTGAAAAAGAAAAATGAATGAGGAAGGGATATATATATATATATATATATATATATATATATATATATATATATATATATATATATATTTATCATTTTGATTTCCAAGTCGTATTTTTAATAAGTTAAGATTGAAATTAGGATTTTTTTTTTAAAATCATATGTTAATCTTCCGTTAATAAAATAATTTCATTTATTTTAATCAATTTATTTTAGTCAATCCGTGTTTGTCTATCATTGTGATAGTGAAAGGACATTGACCATTGACCCGTTAAACAAAGACTTGGACTCATAAGCTTTGCAAGTTGATGAATGTTCCAAATCTATCATTGTGTTACATACACAGTCAAAGGACATTTTGCTTTATAAAGGACATTTTGCTTGCGACATTACAACAAACCTGCTTTTATTGTATCATCACTTTTTCTTTAAAACCATACAAACCTGCCAAGTTTTCATCATCACTTTTTCATCATCACCCCTACAAACCATACACTCACCTCATACTAAAACAACAACATCAACAGTGTTCATCAATACAACACCCCTGCCAAGTTTCACTTTTTCATCAAATATTCAGCCGGATACGTCACCAGCCGTCGGTACCCTTCTCACCGGTCCTCTGCGAAGTTTCATTCTGGGTAACTTTTCTTTGCTTTCCATTAATTATTCGGTCTTTCTATCAGTTTCTTGATGCTGTTGATTAAATATAGTACTACATTATAGCTGGCAACATCTTGAAATTGAATTTAAGATTATTCGAAAAAAATTTAAAATTTCTTATTTAAAACAAACAAACCGGAGAATTTTAATTGATTAAACGAAAAAAATTACATCAATTATTTTAAAAATTATTAAAGTTTCTTATTTAAAACAAACAAACGTGTAACATAAAATATGACTAGATCACTAAAAATTTTTTTTTTCAATAACATTAATAAGTTTTATTATTTTCTAATACATTAGTAGTAAATAAAATTATCAATTAATTTACTTTTTATTTTTTGTGTCCAAAGTAGGGCTGGACAAAATTTTGGAAACCGGTCCAATCCGACCTATCCATGAGGTCCGCTGAACCACGGTTCGGGTTAACCGGTTTATCGGTTTACCGGTTTGGCTGTGTATGGGTTTAAATGGATTAAACCGGTCGGATTCGGATGGTAAATTTAGGCCCAAAGAAATCCAAAAACCGACCGCCGTAGTTACTTCTTATCTATTATTTTTTGAGGTTTAGTTCTAATAGACTAGATTGAATCTGGATCATTCATTTAACTTGGCCCAAAATAAAAACACCACAAAACAAAACCCTTTTACATTCAGAATTCACTTCAATTCATTCTTTACTAGGGTTTCGTTTCTTCCTCTATACCGCCGCCGTGGTCCTCTCTGCATCTTGTTTGCATCATCAAGCACCACCTTGCCACAAATTCATCCTCTTCATCCTCTATACTTCCTCTTCATCCTCTTCCAAACCCATCAAAGGTGACTACTTTCATATTTATATTCTTTCATATTTTAGTCTTTTAATTTTTTTAAATATTTTTTTGGATATAATTATTTTGTTTCAAGTGCTCATTGAATCTGGTTTGTTTATCAACTCGTGGAAAGCTGTAATTAATTTAACTATTTATTTTATTTATTTTACTATTATTTATTTTACTATTTTTTATTTTAATTCTCATTGTTAGATTTATTGTTTTTTATTGTTAGTGTTTCTAATATAATTTATTGTTATTGTGATTCTTTTAGTTGGAAAGGATAGAAGTTGGATCTTGGTTGCACTTGGAGTCCTGAAGATTTGTGTAACTGGATCTTGATAATATCTGAGTTTTTTTATATGTATTGCTCTGATTTTTTTTTAAAATGTATTGTTCTGAGTTTAGTTATGGATGTATGTAAACTAAAAATTATTGTAGAATTTAATAATTTTGTATTGATGTTCTATACCATTTCAATTTTGCTATTATATTAATCTATAAACTAATTATTAATAGTTTGTAAAAGAAAAATTTTGAATTTCTTTAAACGGGCCAATATTTTTGCTAACCCAGTAAGTTTAAACCGACTAACCCACCCAAACAATCCGTAAAACCGGTTTAACCGAAACCGATAAAAACCGAAATCTTAATGGTCGGAATTGGACCAGGCAAATGGAACCGCGGTTTGTGTTGGATCTAATATTTGGGCCCGAATCCAACCCAAACCGACCGTTGTCTAGCCCTAACAAGAATTCAAACCAGCCAGTGGAAAGCAGACCATAATAATTTAAAGCTTCAAAATCATTCTTTGTGATTGACACCACATGTGCAGCACTTGATTACCTAGATGCTTTCATAGAAAATAACATGTGAATGTGAATGAATGCATATTTCTTATA
Source organism: Vicia villosa (assembly GCF_029867415.1). Lineage (NCBI taxonomy): Eukaryota > Viridiplantae > Streptophyta > Magnoliopsida > Fabales > Fabaceae > Vicia > Vicia villosa. Next base: position 5,504,844 of record NC_081183.1, read on the forward strand.
GTACATCACAAGCTGTCACGAGAAATAGATATTTCACAAGAGTAAAAAATAAAGACACTTAAAGGTGTTTTATGTTAAGAGATGTTGTTTCATCTTGATGCTAGATGGTTCCCATTTAAAGGTAGTGCATTATCACACCACAAACTATTAGTAAAATCTCCATAATAATTTATTTTTTATTCTTTCATAATATTTGCAATATTGATATTTTTCAGAATTTAAATAGTATGTCAATAGCCTTTTCAAGATATTAGTTTAAAATCTAATATTTAGGAAATATAATTTTTTTTAAAGTGATTAATATTTCAATATATATATATATATATATATATATATATATATATATATATATATATATATATATATATATATATATATATATATATATATATATATATATATATATATATATATATATATATATATATATATATATTATATAAAATCTAAAAATTGAAATATTTTAGATATGCAGAAGACACTCCCTCTCCAAAAAAAAAAATTGATTTTGGAAATGCATCTCTGAAAATAATATTTTTTTATTTTTTCGAAAGTGCACTTCCGAAATTAACTTTTAAAAAAAAGTGTTACGGAGATGTTTTTCTGAAATATAGGGACATTTCGGTATTTTCGTTGCGGATGTCTAAAAAGGTTTTGGGTGATAAAGAATTCGTCTTTAGCTAATGACATTAGTGACAGTCTTGTAATACAGGTTAAGATACTATTATGTATCTATACTTTAGCTAATGACATTAGTGTTAATAAAATTACTTTTTTTATTTAAAAATAATTTTTTTTTTAGAGTGTGAACACAATCCAAAACAGATAAAAATAATTTTAAAGTAAGATTTCATGAAGAAAAGCTGTGAACGTTTGTGGTGATGGTTGTATATAAAGGAATAAATTCATGCCCTACAAGTGAGAGGGATGGTTTTATTTGGTAATTTGAAAGAGAGAAGTATGCCCAACATTATAGGACATCACATGCGGGTGCTTCCAAGTCAAAATTATTTAATGTATTTTCATTGTTTGGCATTGGAGTGGAAGAATCTTGCTATTTTCGTGTAAACTGAATTCATGTAGCAGCAAGTGATAGGTATGGTTTTATTTGGTAATTTGATAGAGAAAGCTATGTTGAAAATGAATTCTCAATGTGTAATGACCCATTACTAAAGAGAATGAAAATGGAATCTTTTATGTAGGTCTCTATTTTCCGTTTCCTTCCAGCTTTGCATATTGCTGTGTGATTGAGCTAATGGCATTAGTGACAGACTTATAAATACAAAATATTGATGGTTTATAAGCAATATGATCATAGTTTAACATTGATTGCAAATACTATAATTTTAATATTTTCATGATAGTTTAATATGTTCAATAGGATGCTAGTCTCAACCGATCAATATTGAAAAAGAAAAATGAATGAGGAAGGGATATATATATATATATATATATATATATATATATATATATATATATATATATATATATATATATATATATATATATATTTATCATTTTGATTTCCAAGTCGTATTTTTAATAAGTTAAGATTGAAATTAGGATTTTTTTTTTAAAATCATATGTTAATCTTCCGTTAATAAAATAATTTCATTTATTTTAATCAATTTATTTTAGTCAATCCGTGTTTGTCTATCATTGTGATAGTGAAAGGACATTGACCATTGACCCGTTAAACAAAGACTTGGACTCATAAGCTTTGCAAGTTGATGAATGTTCCAAATCTATCATTGTGTTACATACACAGTCAAAGGACATTTTGCTTTATAAAGGACATTTTGCTTGCGACATTACAACAAACCTGCTTTTATTGTATCATCACTTTTTCTTTAAAACCATACAAACCTGCCAAGTTTTCATCATCACTTTTTCATCATCACCCCTACAAACCATACACTCACCTCATACTAAAACAACAACATCAACAGTGTTCATCAATACAACACCCCTGCCAAGTTTCACTTTTTCATCAAATATTCAGCCGGATACGTCACCAGCCGTCGGTACCCTTCTCACCGGTCCTCTGCGAAGTTTCATTCTGGGTAACTTTTCTTTGCTTTCCATTAATTATTCGGTCTTTCTATCAGTTTCTTGATGCTGTTGATTAAATATAGTACTACATTATAGCTGGCAACATCTTGAAATTGAATTTAAGATTATTCGAAAAAAATTTAAAATTTCTTATTTAAAACAAACAAACCGGAGAATTTTAATTGATTAAACGAAAAAAATTACATCAATTATTTTAAAAATTATTAAAGTTTCTTATTTAAAACAAACAAACGTGTAACATAAAATATGACTAGATCACTAAAATTTTTTTTTTCAATAACATTAATAAGTTTTATTATTTTCTAATACATTAGTAGTAAATAAAATTATCAATTAATTTACTTTTTATTTTTTGTGTCCAAAGTAGGGCTGGACAAAATTTTGGAAACCGGTCCAATCCGACCTATCCATGAGGTCCGCTGAACCACGGTTCGGGTTAACCGGTTTATCGGTTTACCGGTTTGGCTGTGTATGGGTTTAAATGGATTAAACCGGTCGGATTCGGATGGTAAATTTAGGCCCAAAGAAATCCAAAAACCGACCGCCGTAGTTACTTCTTATCTATTATTTTTTGAGGTTTAGTTCTAATAGACTAGATTGAATCTGGATCATTCATTTAACTTGGCCCAAAATAAAAACACCACAAAACAAAACCCTTTTACATTCAGAATTCACTTCAATTCATTCTTTACTAGGGTTTCGTTTCTTCCTCTATACCGCCGCCGTGGTCCTCTCTGCATCTTGTTTGCATCATCAAGCACCACCTTGCCACAAATTCATCCTCTTCATCCTCTATACTTCCTCTTCATCCTCTTCCAAACCCATCAAAGGTGACTACTTTCATATTTATATTCTTTCATATTTTAGTCTTTTAATTTTTTTAAATATTTTTTTGGATATAATTATTTTGTTTCAAGTGCTCATTGAATCTGGTTTGTTTATCAACTCGTGGAAAGCTGTAATTAATTTAACTATTTATTTTATTTATTTTACTATTATTTATTTTACTATTTTTTATTTTAATTCTCATTGTTAGATTTATTGTTTTTTATTGTTAGTGTTTCTAATATAATTTATTGTTATTGTGATTCTTTTAGTTGGAAAGGATAGAAGTTGGATCTTGGTTGCACTTGGAGTCCTGAAGATTTGTGTAACTGGATCTTGATAATATCTGAGTTTTTTTATATGTATTGCTCTGATTTTTTTTTAAAATGTATTGTTCTGAGTTTAGTTATGGATGTATGTAAACTAAAAATTATTGTAGAATTTAATAATTTTGTATTGATGTTCTATACCATTTCAATTTTGCTATTATATTAATCTATAAACTAATTATTAATAGTTTGTAAAAGAAAAATTTTGAATTTCTTTAAACGGGCCAATATTTTTGCTAACCCAGTAAGTTTAAACCGACTAACCCACCCAAACAATCCGTAAAACCGGTTTAACCGAAACCGATAAAAACCGAAATCTTAATGGTCGGAATTGGACCAGGCAAATGGAACCGCGGTTTGTGTTGGATCTAATATTTGGGCCCGAATCCAACCCAAACCGACCGTTGTCTAGCCCTAACAAGAATTCAAACCAGCCAGTGGAAAGCAGACCATAATAATTTAAAGCTTCAAAATCATTCTTTGTGATTGACACCACATGTGCAGCACTTGATTACCTAGATGCTTTCATAGAAAATAACATGTGAATGTGAATGAATGCATATTTCTTATAGTACATCACAAGCTGTCACGAGAAATAGATATTTCACAAGAGTAAAAAATAAAGACACTTAAAGGTGTTTTATGTTAAGAGATGTTGTTTCATCTTGATGCTAGATGGTTCCCATTTAAAGGTAGTGCATTATCACACCACAAACTATTAGTAAAATCTCCATAATAATTTATTTTTTATTCTTTCATAATATTTGCAATATTGATATTTTTCAGAATTTAAATAGTATGTCAATAGCCTTTTCAAGATATTAGTTTAAAATCTAATATTTAGGAAATATAATTTTTTTTAAAGTGATTAATATTTCATATATATATATATATATATATATATATATATATATATATATATATATATATATATATTATATAAAATCTAAAAATTGAAATATTTTAGATATGCAGAAGACACTCCCTCTCCAAAAAAAAAAATTGATTTTGGAAATGCATCTCTGAAAATAATATTTTTTTATTTTTTCGAAAGTGCACTTCCGAAATTAACTTTTAAAAAAAAGTGTTACGGAGATGTTTTTCTGAAATATAGGGACATTTCGGTATTTTCGTTGCGGATGTCTAAAAAGGTTTTGGGTGATAAAGAATTCGTCTTTAGCTAATGACATTAGTGACAGTCTTGTAATACAGGTTAAGATACTATTATGTATCTATACTTTAGCTAATGACATTAGTGTTAATAAAATTACTTTTTTTATTTAAAAATAATTTTTTTTTTAGAGTGTGAACACAATCCAAAACAGATAAAAATAATTTTAAAGTAAGATTTCATGAAGAAAAGCTGTGAACGTTTGTGGTGATGGTTGTATATAAAGGAATAAATTCATGCCCTACAAGTGAGAGGGATGGTTTTATTTGGTAATTTGAAAGAGAGAAGTATGCCCAACATTATAGGACATCACATGCGGGTGCTTCCAAGTCAAAATTATTTAATGTATTTTCATTGTTTGGCATTGGAGTGGAAGAATCTTGCTATTTTCGTGTAAACTGAATTCATGTAGCAGCAAGTGATAGGTATGGTTTTATTTGGTAATTTGATAGAGAAAGCTATGTTGAAAATGAATTCTCAATGTGTAATGACCCATTACTAAAGAGAATGAAAATGGAATCTTTTATGTAGGTCTCTATTTTCCGTTTCCTTCCAGCTTTGCATATTGCTGTGTGATTGAGCTAATGGCATTAGTGACAGACTTATAAATACAAAATATTGATGGTTTATAAGCAATATGATCATAGTTTAACATTGATTGCAAATACTATAATTTTAATATTTTCATGATAGTTTAATATGTTCAATAGGATGCTAGTCTCAACCGATCAATATTGAAAAAGAAAAATGAATGAGGAAGGATATATATATATATATATATATATATATATATATATATATATATATATATATATATATATATATATATATATATATATATATATATATATATATTTATCATTTTGATTTCCAAGTCGTATTTTTAATAAGTTAAGATTGAAATTAGGATTTTTTTTTTAAAATCATATGTTAATCTTCCGTTAATAAAATAATTTCATTTATTTTAATCAATTTATTTTAGTCAATCCGTGTTTGTCTATCATTGTGATAGTGAAAGGACATTGACCATTGACCCGTTAAACAAAGACTTGGACTCATAAGCTTTGCAAGTTGATGAATGTTCCAAATCTATCATTGTGTTACATACACAGTCAAAGGACATTTTGCTTTATAAAGGACATTTTGCTTGCGACATTACAACAAACCTGCTTTTATTGTATCATCACTTTTTCTTTAAAACCATACAAACCTGCCAAGTTTTCATCATCACTTTTTCATCATCACCCCTACAAACCATACACTCACCTCATACTAAAACAACAACATCAACAGTGTTCATCAATACAACACCCCTGCCAAGTTTCACTTTTTCATCAAATATTCAGCCGGATACGTCACCAGCCGTCGGTACCCTTCTCACCGGTCCTCTGCGAAGTTTCATTCTGGGTAACTTTTCTTTGCTTTCCATTAATTATTCGGTCTTTCTATCAGTTTCTTGATGCTGTTGATTAAATATAGTACTACATTATAGCTGGCAACATCTTGAAATTGAATTTAAGATTATTCGAAAAAAATTTAAAATTTCTTATTTAAAACAAACAAACCGGAGAATTTTAATTGATTAAACGAAAAAAATTACATCAATTATTTTAAAAATTATTAAAGTTTCTTATTTAAAACAAACAAACGTGTAACATAAAATATGACTAGATCACTAAATTTTTTTTTTCAATAACATTAATAAGTTTTATTATTTTCTAATACATTAGTAGTAAATAAAATTATCAATTAATTTACTTTTTATTTCTTGTGTCCAAAGTAGGGCTGGACAAAATTTTGGAAACCGGTCCAATCCGACCTATCCATGAGGTCCGCTTAACCACGGTTCGGGTTAACCGGTTTATCGGTTTACCGGTTTGGCTGTGTATGGGTTTAAATGGATTAAACCGGTCGGATTCGGATGGTAAATTTAGGCCCAAAGAAATCCAAAAACCGACCGCCGTAGTTACTTCTTATCTATTATTTTTTGAGGTTTAGTTCTAATAGACTAGATTGAATCTGGATCATTCATTTAACTTGGCCCAAAATAAAAACACCACAAAACAAAACCCTTTTACATTCAGAATTCACTTCAATTCATTCTTTACTAGGGTTTCGTTTCTTCCTCTATACCGCCGCCGTGGTCCCCTCTGCATCTTGTTTGCAACATCAAGCACCACCTTGCCACAAATTCATCCTCTTCATCCTCTATACTTCCTCTTCATCCTCTTCCAAACCCATCAAAGGTGACTGTAACACCCCTCTAAATAACCCGCGGCAATTAAACAAATTATTAAATCAGAGTAACATGTAGAGAGGTATCACAATTCATAAATAACAAAAAATACACGTCACATAAGTCATGCATCATTGGAACACCTGAAAATCATAACTCATTATCCAAACCATGTTTTACGCAGCGGAAAAATACATCATCAAGTCTACATTATTACTAAATGTATCAGACTTCAACCAACACAGATAAATATAGAGTTACAATCAAAACTCCAAACAAACGTTCCCAGTGTTACAACTACCAGAGCATGACACCTGACGCTAACTAAAAACACTGACTCATGAGCTAATCCTCATCGAGTCGAACAGCCGCTATCCTCAATCTGAAAATGACAACATGTAAGGGTGAGTCTCGTCATAATTAACAAATTTTATAAGGTTATAAAGCAATAACACGTCACAGTTGCATCATTCACCCAATTGTTTCATAAACAGACAATCAAAACAAAACAAGTAACAACCAACGCATCATCAACATTTACAACACTGGAATACCTCCAATCATGTTATAAATCATGCGTATGAATGAACTGACACTATGCATGTGGTACCAACGTCATCCAATGGGAATAACCCATGACCGATCTATCATCATCCAGATACGGCCCTGCCAGCACAGATTCCACACAATGGGAATCATGCCCTTCACTGATCCAACACATCCCTTATGGATACAGTATCAACAATGCACATGAATGAATGCAACATATATAACATACTTATATCATTATCATCATCATCCTCAATAATCATCATCATCATTCAAGTATGTTCATATATATTAACATCATTCAACCACAATTCTATCATCATCATGTCGAATACATGCACATATTTGCTACAATCATCATCATCATCAAGAAATAGAAACATATATTATCATCATTCTAAAACCAGTCAAATCATCACCACATAGCTCGTATAATAAGGTTCACTTAACCCAAAACGGCGCATCAAATGAACCAACGGTTAGAAAGTTATGCCTCTTTGAATTTTCTTAAAATATCACAAAACATCAACAGCACGCGGCGCCATCACACATTCGCGGCGCGGAACGAATCGAAACAACGCCTTCGCGGCGCGGCCACATGTTCGCGGCGCGGTCACCTGTTCGCGGCGCGTACTGAACGCAACAAAACTTCCTGACCTTCTGCCTTCAGGTTCGCGGCGCCTCCCCTCTGTACGCGGCGCGAACCGCGATTCTAAAAACCCCAATCTGCAGAAAAGACAGCATTCCATGTATCCCAAAACACCCCAACACATACCAGTGCGAACATGAAGAATTAGAATGCACAAACAACACAAATTACGTCTCGTAATGCACCAATTATACATCAAATGAGACTATAACAACACATACATCATAGATTCAAACACAGGGGTCAGATATCATACAATTGACACAATCCCTAAACCTATCATATGACTCAATTGATCCGAATTCTACATCTATTCAGCATCATCAACCCCTAACCCGATAATAGATGATAACCAAGACAAGTCCCCCCTTACCTTAGAAAATTCTGGATTCTTGGTCTCTCCCTCTACCGTTCTCCTTCACGTTCCTCGTTCTTCAGACTTCTTTCTTTCACGCTCTTTCTTTGTTCCCAAATCCAATGTTTATGAAATAATAAAATTAGAAAAAGGTTTTACAGAATCACCCCCCCTTCTTCCTCTATTTCCACATATGGCCCAAAAGCCAAAAACCTCATTTATTCATTATTTCCACAATTTCTTTAATAATTCTAATTATTAATTCAATAATAAAATTAAATTAATATTAAAATTATACGGGCGTTACAACTCTCCCCCACTAAAAGGGTTTTCGTCCTCGAAAACATACCTCAAGCAAAGAGTTCCGGATAGGAATCTTTCATCTGGCTCTCTAGCTCCCAGGTAACATTTCCTTCAGCTGGTCCTCCCCAAGCTACTCTGACTAAAGCTATTTCCTTGCCACGCAATTGCTTCATTCTTCTATCTTCAATCCTTACAGGCAATATTTCAACCGTTAAGTTGTCTTTTACCTGTACATCGTCTACTTGGATCACATGGGACGGATCTGAAATGTACTTCCTCAATTGAGACACATGAAACACGTCGTGCAAGTTTGCAAGCATCGGCGGCAAAGCGACACGATATGCCAATTCTCCCACCTTTTCAGAAATTTGGAACGGTCCAATAAAACGCGGAGTCAACTTCCTTGACTTCAATGCCCGACCAATTCCTGTCATAGGAGTAACTCTCATAAACACATGATCTCCCTCTTGAAACTCAAGTGTCTTCCTTCTTTTATCATAGTAACTCTTCTGACGACTCTGAGAAGCTCTCATCTTCTCCTGAATCATCTTAATCTTCTCCGTAGTCTGTTGTACAATTTCTGGCCCGATCACAGCACTCTCACCAGATTCATACCAACACAACGGCGTCCTATATCTCCTACCATACCAAGCCTCAAAAGGAGCCATACCAATACTTGAATGATAACTATTGTTGTAAGTAAACTCGATCAAAGGCAGATAGCTATCCCAAGTACCTCCTTTTTCCAGCACACAAGCACGTAACAAATCTTCTAACGACTGTATTGTCCTCTCAGTCTGTCCATCCGTCTGCGGATGATAAGCAGAACTCAACCTCAATTTAGTACCTAAAGCCTTCTGCAAACCTTCCCAGAACTTAGACGTAAACCTCGGATCTCTGTCTGACACGATACTTGAAGGAATACCATGAAGACTAACTATCTTCTCGATATACAACTGAGCTAGCTTCTCCATCGGATAATCCATTCTCACCGGTATAAAATGTGCAGATTTTGTCAACCTGTCTACCACGACCCAGATAGCTTCACAATTCTTGCCAGTCCTCGGCAAACCCGACACAAAATCCATTGATATGCTATCCCACTTCCACTCAGGAATAAACATCGGTTGCATAAACCCAGACGGCTTCTGATGCTCAATCTTTGACTTCTGGCAAATTAAACAAGAGTACACAAACTCGGCAATTTCTTTCTTCATTCTCGGCCACCAAAACAACTTTTTCAAATCATGATACATCTTGGTAGCACCAGGATGAATACTCAACCCACTACGGTGTCCTTCCTCTAAAATACGTTTCCGGAGTTCAACAATATCAGGGACACACACTCGATCACCAAACCTCGGTATACCATTTTCATCAATTCTAAATTCACCACCCTTGCCTTGATTAATCAAAGTCAACTTATCTATTAACTCAACATCATCTTTCTGACCCTCTCTGATCTCTTCAAGAATGCCACTAGTCAGCTTCAACATACCCAATTTGACACTAGTCAACCTTCTCTTCAGCTCTTGGAATCCTTCTTCACACTTTGCATCCCAAATAAAAGCTTGTCCCTTCCTGGTTAGTTTAGTTAACGGCAATGCTAACTTTGCAAATCCTTCAATAAACTTCCTGTAATAACCTGCAAGGCCAAGAAAACTACGAATCTCTGATACTGACTTCGGAGCTTCCCACTGAGACACGGCTTCTACCTTTGTAGGATCAACAGCAATACCATTCTTAGAAATCACATGTCCAAGAAAACTAACTTTTCTAACCAGAATTCACACTTCGACAGTTTGGCAAAAATTTGCTTCTCCTTCAACAGCTCTAACACAGTTCTGAGGTGTTCGGCATGTTCTTCCTCATTCTTAGAATATATCAGGATATCGTCGATAAATACCACCACAAACATGTCGAGATAAGGATGAAATATTCTGTTCATATACTCCATAAAAACACCAGGTGCATTAGTAACTCCAAACGGCATTACAGAATACTCGTAATGTCCATACCTTGTTCTAAAAGCAGTCTTCTGAATGTCATCATCTTTCACACGTATCAGGTGATACCCAGACCTCAAATCAATTTTACTAAATACTCGCGCTCCAACCAACTGATCCATCAAATCATCAATCCTCGGCAATGGATACCGATTCTTGATAGTAACCTTGTTCAATTGTCTGTAATCTACGCACAGCCTCATCGAACCCTCTTTCTTCTTTACTAGCAACACAGGCGCACCCCACGGAGAAACACTAGGACGAATAAATTTCTTCTCCAGCAATTCTTCTAACTGCTTCTTCAGTTCGGCCAACTCAGATGGAGACATCCGATACGGTGCCATCGACACTGGACTAGTTCCCGGAATTAAATCAATAGAAAACTCCACTTCTCTTTCCGGTGGTAATTCATTTACATCTTCAGGAAAAACTTCTGGAAATTCACACACCACAGGTAATTCGCTACTAGCCACCTTTTCTTTCACATTCATCAATGCGAACAACATAAATACTGTTGCACCATCTCCGATAGCCTCATTCACCTGCCTAGCTGTCATTTCCAGATCATCAGCACTAACCTCTTCAGGAAAAATTACCGTCTTCTCAAAACAGTTGATATGAACACGGTTGAACTCCAACCAGTTCATTCCCAGGATTACATCAAGTTCTTTCAACGGAAGGCACACTAAGTCCATTCCGAATTCTCTACCAAAAATGTCAACCGGACAATTCAAGCATGCAGACGAAGTAGTTACTGAACCCGACGCAGGAGTGTCAATAATCATACTTCCATTTATGTCAGATATCTCAAGATTTAACCTCGTAGCACAGTCCGAAGAAATAAAAGAATGAGTTGCTCCAGTATCAATAATCGCAACTAAAGGTGTGCCATGAATGAAACACGTACCTTTAATCAATCTGTCCTCTGGAGTAGTCTCTGACCCGGTCAAAGCAAAAACTTTTCCTCCCGATTGGTTCTTCTTTGGCTTAGGACAATTAGGACTGATGTGACCCTCTTCACCACCGTTGTAACAAGTCACAACCCTCTTCTTACAATCAGCCGCGACATGACCCACTTCCTCACACTTGAAGCACTTCTTCTGGTTCAGCTTACACTCATTCCTACGATGTCCCATCTCACCACAATTGTAACATCTGATACGAGCACTGGAATCTCCCCCACTGGGTTTCTTCCAATCAACAGGTTTACCTCTACCATATGGTTTACCTCTGTCCATAGGCTTCTTCCCCTTTCTGTCAACCAACCCGCGAGAGTGAGATGACTTCAGCTTGATACTATCTTCCTCAAAAATCCTGCTACAATCCACCAGATCAACAAATCTCCGGATCCTTTGGTACCTGATACCCTGTTTGATCTCATCACGAAGGCCATTCTCAAACTTGACACATTTCGAGAATTCACTGGCTTCGTCGTTGTTGTAGTGCACATAGTACTTTGCCAGCTCCACAAACTTGGCAGCATACTCTGGTACAGTCATGTTACCCTGAACCAACTCCAAAAATTCCACTTCTTTTCTGCCCCTAACATCCTCAGGAAAATACCTCCTCAGAAACTCCCTTTTGAATATAGCCCAAGTAACTGCTGTGCCGCCGGCATCCAGTTCAGCTTTGGTAGTCAACCACCAGTCATCAGCCTCCTCAGACAACAAGTGGGTACCAAACCTCACCTTGAGATTCTCAGCACAATTTATGACTCGGAAAATCCTCTCGATCACTTTGAGCCATTTCTGAGCACCCTCAGGATCGTGCGTGCCTTTGAACAATGGAGGATTGTTCCTCTGAAAATTCCCCAGTTGCCTATCAGCACCAATCCCTGTTCCTACAGTCCCTCCTCCAAGCACACCAGCAATCATGCCCAGAGCCTCAGCAAGAGCATCATCGTTTCTTCCTCCTCTTCCAGCCATTTGTTCTGCTTAAATACAACAATCCAGTCAGAACAAAAGTATCGACAAATAACTTGTATTAGTCGTATACACAGGAAAACTGACACTGACACTAAGACTCTGGTCACAACGACCGACTATGCTCTGATACCACTATTGTAACACCCCTCTAAATAACCCGCGGCAATTAAACAAATTATTAAATCAGAGTAACATGTAGAGAGGTATCACAATTCATAAATAACAAAAAATACACGTCACATAAGTCATGCATCATTGGAACACCTGAAAATCATAACTCATTATCCAAACCATGTTTTACGCAGCGGAAAAATACATCATCAAGTCTACATTATTACTAAATGTATCAGACTTCAACCAACACAGATAAATATAGAGTTACAATCAAAACTCCAAACAAACGTTCCCAGTGTTACAACTACCAGAGCATGACACCTGACGCTAACTAAAAACACTGACTCATGAGCTAATCCTCATCGAGTCGAACAGCCGCTATCCTCAATCTGAAAATGACAACATGTAAGGGTGAGTCTCGTCATAATTAACAAATGTTATAAGGTTATAAAGCAATAACACGTCACAGTTGCATCATTCACCCAATTGTTTCATAAACAGACAATCAAAACAAAACAAGTAACAACCAACGCATCATCAACATTTACAACACTGGAATACCTCCAATCATGTTATAAATCATGCGTATGAATGAACTGACACTATGCATGTGGTACCAACGTCATCCAATGGGAATAACCCATGACCGATCTATCATCATCCAGATACGGCCCTGCCAGCACAGATTCCACACAATGGGAATCATGCCCTTCACTGATCCAACACATCCCTTATGGATACAGTATCAACAATGCACATGAATGAATGCAACATATATAACATACTTATATCATTATCTTCATCATCCTCAATAATCATCATCATCATTCAAGTATGTTCATATATATTAACATCATTCAACCACAATTCTATCATCATCATGTCGAAAACATGCACATATTTGCTACAATCATCATCATCATCAAGAAATAGCAACATATATTATCATCATTCTAAAACCAGTCAAATCATCACCACATAGCTCGTATAATAAGGTTCACTTAACCCAAAACAGCGCATCAAATGAACCAACGGTTAGAAAGTTATGCCTCTTTGAATTTTCTTAAAATATCACAAAACATCAACAGCACGCGGCGCCATCACACATTCGCGGCGCGGAACGAATCGAAACAACGCCTTCGCGGCGCGGCCACATGTTCGCGGCGCGGAACGAATCGGAACAACGCCTTCGCGGCGCGGTCACCTGTTCGCGGCGCGTACTGAACGCAACAAAACTTCCTGACCTTCTGCCTTCAGGTTCGCGGCACCTCCCCTCTGTACGCGGCGCGAACCGCGATTCTAAAAACCCCAATCTGCAGAAAAGACAGCATTCCATGTATCCCAAAACACCCCAACACATACCAGTGCGAACATGAAGAATTAGAATGCACAAACAACACAAATTACGTCTCGTAATGCACCAATTATACATCAAATGAGACTATAACAACACATACATCATAGATTCAAACACAGGGGTCAGATATCATACAATTGACACAATCCCTAAACCTATCATATGACTCAATTGATCCGAATTCTACATCTATTCAGCATCATCAACCCCTAACCCGATAATAGATGATAACCAAGACAAGTCCCCCCTTACCTTAGAAAATTCTGGATTCTTGGTCTCTCCCTCTACCGTTCTCCTTCACGTTCCTCGTTCTTCAGACTTCTTTCTTTCACGCTCTTTCTTTGTTCCCAAATCCAATGTTTATGAAATAATAAAATTAGAAAAAGGTTTTACAGAATCACCCCCCCTTCTTCCTCTATTTCCACATATGGCCCAAAAGCCAAAAACCTCATTTATTCATTATTTCCACAATTTCTTTAATAATTATAATTATTAATTCAATAATAAAATTAAATTAATATTAAAATTATACGGGCGTTACAGTGACTACTTTCATATTTATATTCTTTCATATTTTAGTCTTTTAATTTTTTAAAATATTTTTTTGGATATAATTATTTTGTTTCAAGTTCTCATTGAATCTGGTTTGTTTATCAACTCGTGGAAAGCTGTAATTAATTTAACTATTTATTTTATTTATTTTACTATTATTTATTTTACTATTTTTTATTTTAATTCTCATTGTTAGATTTATTGTTTTTTATTGTTAGTGTTTCTAATATAATTTATTGTTATTGTGATTCTTTTAGTTGGAAAGGATAGAAGTTGGATCTTAGTTGCACTTGGAGTCCTGAAGATTTGTGTAACTGGATCTTGATAATATCTGAGTTTTTTTATATGTATTGCTCTGATTTTTTTTTAAAATGTATTGTTCTGAGTTTAGTTATGGATGTATGTAAACTAAAAATTATTGTAGAATTTAATAATTTTGTATTGATGTTCTATACCATTTCAATTTTGCTATTATATTAATCTATAAACTAATTATTAATAGTTTGTAAAAGAAAAATTTTGAATTTCTTTAAACGGGCCAATATTTTTGCTAACCCAGTAAGTTTAAACCGACTAACCCACCCAAACAATCCGTAAAACCGGTTTAACCGAAACCGATAAAAACCGAAATCTTAATGGTCGGAATTGGACCAGGCAAATGGAACCGCGGTTTGTGTTGGATCTAATATTTGGGCCCGAATCCAACCCAAACCGACCGTTGTCTAGCCCTAACAAGAATTCAAACCAGCCAGTGGAAAGCAGACCATAATAGTTTAAAGCTTCAAAATCATTCTTTGTGATTGACACCACATGTGCAGCACTTGATTACCTAGATGCTTTCATAGAAAATAACATGTGAATGTGAATGAATGCATATTTCTTATAGTACATCACAAGCTGTCACGAGAAATAGATATTTCACAAGAGTAAAAAATAAAGACACTTAAAGGTGTTTTATGTTAAGAGATGTTGTTTCATCTTGATGCTAGATGGTTCCCATTTAAAGGTAGTGCATTATCACACCACAAACTATTAGTAAAATCTCCATAATAATTTATTTTTTATTCTTTCATAATATTTGCAATATTGATATTTTTCAGAATTTAAATAGTATGTCAATAACCTTTTCAAGATATTAGTTTAAAATCTAATATTTAGGAAATATAATTTTTTTTTTAAGTGATTAATATTTCAATATATATATATATATATATATATATATATATATATATATATATATTATATAAAATCTAAAAATTGAAATATTTTAGATATGCAGAAGACACTCCCTCTCCAAAAAAAAAAATTGATTTTGGAAATGCATCTCTGAAAATAATATTTTTTTATTTTTTCGAAAGTGCACTTCCGAAATTAACTTTTAAAAAAAAGTGTTACGGAGATGTTTTTCTGAAACATAGGGACATTTCGGTATTTTCGTTGCGGATGTCTAAAAAGGTTTTGGGTGATAAAGAATTAGTCTTTAGCTAATGACATTAGTGACAGTCTTGTAATACAGGTTAAGATACTATTATGTATCTATACTTTAGCTAATGACATTAGTGTTAATAAAATTACTTTTTTTATTTAAAAATAATTTTTTTTAGAGTGTGAACACAATCCAAAACAGATAAAAATAATTTTAAAGTAAGATTTCATGAAGAAAAGCTGTGAACATTTGTGGTGATAGTTGTATATAAAGGAATAAATTCATGCCCTACAAGTGAGAGGGATGGTTTTATTTGGTAATTTGAAAGAGAGAAGTATGCCCAACATTATAGGACATCACATGCGGGTGCTTCCAAGTCAAAATTATTTAATGTATGTTCATTGTTTGGCATTGGAGTGGAAGAATCTTGCTATTTTCGTGTAAACTGAATTCATGTAGTAGCAAGTGATATGTATGGTTTTATTTGGTAATTTGATAGAGAAAGCTATGTTGAAAATGAATTCTCAATGTGTAATGACCCATTACTAAAGAGAATGAAAATGGAATCTTTTATGTAGGTCTCTATTTTCCGTTTCCTTCTAGCTTTGCATATTGCTGTGTGATTGAGCTAATGGCATTAGTGACAGACTTATAAATACAAAATATTAATGGTTTATAAGCAATATGATCATAGTTTAACATTGATTGCAAATACTATAATTTTAATATTTTCATGATAGTTTAATATGTTCAATAGGATGCTAGTCTCAACCGATCAATATTGAAAAAGAAAAATGAATTGAAAAAGAAAAATGAATGAGGAAGGGATATATATATATATATATATATATATATATATATTTATCATTTTGATTTCCAAGTCGTATTTTTAATAAGTTAAGATTGAAATTAGGATTTTTTTTAAAATCATATGTTAATCTTCCGTTAATAAAATAATTTCATTTATTTTAATCAATTTATTTTAGTCAATCCGTGTTTGTCTATCATTGTGATAGTGAAAGGACATTTACCATTGACCCGTTAAACAAAGACTTGGACTCATAAGCTTTGCATGTTGATGAATGTTCCAAATCTATCATTGTGTTACATACACAGTCAAAGGACATTTTGCTTTATAAAGGACATTTTGCTTGCGACATTACAACAAACCTGCTTTTATTGTATCATCACTTTTTCTTTAAAACCATACAAACCTGCCAAGTTTTCATCATCACTTTTTCATCATCACCCCTACAAACCATACACTCACCTCATACTAAAACAACAACATCAACAGTGTTCATCAATACAACACCCCTGCCAAGTTTCACTTTTTCATCAAATATTCAGGCGGATACGTCACCAGCCGTCGGTACCCTTCTCACCGGTCCTCTGCGAAGTTTCATTCTGGGTAACTTTTCTTTGCTTTCCATTAATTATTCGGTCTTTCTATCAGTATCTTGATGCTGTTGATTAAATATAGTACTACATTATAGCTGGCAACATCTTGAAATTGAATTTAAGATTATTCGAAAAAAATTTAAAATTTCTTATTTAAAACAAACAAACCGGAGAATTTTAATTGATTAAACGAAAAAAATTACATCAATTATTTTAAAAATTATTAAAGTTTCTTATTTAAAACAAACAAACGTGTAACATAAAATATGACTAGATCACTAAATTTTTTTTTTCAATAACATTAATAAGTTTTATTATTTTCTAATACATTAGTAGTAAATAAAATTATCAATTAATTTACTTTTTATTTCTTGTGTCCAAAGTAGGGCTGGACAAAATTTTGGAAACCGGTCCAATCCGACCTATCCATGAGGTCCGCTGAACCACGGTTCGGGTTAACCGGTTTATCGGTTTACCGGTTTGGCTGTGTATGGGTTTAAATGGATTAAACCGGTCGGATTCGGATGGTAAATTTAGGCCCAAAGAAATCCAAAAACCGACCGCCGTAGTTACTTCTTATCTATTATTTTTTGAGGTTTAGTTCTAATAGACTAGATTGAATCTGGATCATTCATTTAACTTGGCCCAAAATAAAAACACCACAAAACAAAACCCTTTTACATTCAGAATTCACTTCAATTCATTCTTTACTAGGGTTTCGTTTCTTCCTCTATACCGCCGCCGTGGTCCTCTCTGCATCTTGTTTGCATCATCAAGCACCACCTTGCCACAAATTCATCCTCTTCATCCTCTATACTTCCTCTTCATCCTCTTCCAAACCCATCAAAGGTGACTACTTTCATATTTATATTCTTTCATATTTTAGTCTTTTAATTTTTTTAAATATTTTTTTTGGATATAATTATTTTGTTTCAAGTGCTCATTGAATCTGGTTTGTTTATCAACTCGTGGAAAGCTGTAATTAATTTAACTATTATTTATTTTACTATTTTTTATTTTAATTCTCATTGTTAGATTTATTGTTTTTTATTGTTAGTGTTTCTAATATAATTTATTGTTATTGTGATTCTTTTAGTTGGAAAGGATAGAAGTTGGATCTTGGATGCACTTGGAGTCCTGAAGATTTGTGTAACTGAATCTTGATAATATCTGAGTTTTTTTATATGTATTGCTCTGATTTTTTTTTAAAATGTATTGTTCTGAGTTTAGTTATGGATGTATGTAAACTAAAAATTATTGTAGAATTTAATAATTTTGTATTGATGTTCTATACCATTTCAATTTTGCTATTATATTAATCTATAAACTAATTATTAATAGTTTGTAAAAGAAAAATTTTGAATTTCTTTAAACGGGCCAATATTTTTGCTAACCCAATAAGTTTAAACCGACTAACCCACCCAAACAATCCGTAAAACCGGTTTAACCGAAACCGATAAAAACCGAAATCTTAATGGTCGGAATTGGACCAGGCAAATGGAACCGCGGTTTGTGTTGGATCTAATATTTGGGCCCGAATCCAGCCCAAACCGACCGTTGTCTAGCCCTAACAAGAATTCAAACCAGCCAGTGGAAAGCAGACCATAATAATTTAAAGCTTCAAAATCATTCTTTGTGATTGACACCACATGTGCAGCACTTGATTACCTAGATGCTTTCATAGAAAATAACATGTGAATGTGAATGAATGCATATTTCTTATTGTACATCACAAGCTGTCACGAGAAATAGATATTTCACAAGAGTAAAAAATAAAGACACTTAAAAGGTGTTTTATGTTAAGAGATGTTGTTTCATCTTGATGCTAGATGGTTCCCATTTAAAGGTAGTGCATTATCACACCACAAACTATTAGTAAAATCTCCATAATAATTTATTTTTTATTCTTTCATAATATTTGCAATATTGATATTTTTCAGAATTTAAATAGTATGTCAATAGCCTTTTCAAGATATTAGTTTAAAATATAATATTTAGGAAATATAATTTTTTTTTAAAGTGATTAATATTTCAATATATATATATATATATATATATATATATATATATATATATATATATTATATAAAATCTAAAAATTGAAATATTTTAGATATGCAGAAGACACTCCCTCTCCAAAAAAAAAATTGATTTTGGAAATGCATCTCTGAAAATAATATTTTTTTATTTTTTCGAAAGTGCACTTCCGAAATTAACTTTTTAAAAAAAGTGTTACGGAGATGTTTTTCTGAAATATAGGGATATTTCGGTATTTTCGTTGCGGATGTCTAAAAAGGTTTTGGGTGATAAAGAATTCGTCTTTAGCTAATGACATTAGTTACAGTCTTGTAATACAGGTTAAGATACTATTATGTATCTATACTTTAGCTAATGACATTAGTGTTAATAAAATTACTTTTTTTATTTAAAAATAATTTTTTTTTAGAGTGTGAACACAATCCAAAACAGATAAAAATAATTTTAAAGTAAGATTTCATGAAGAAAAGCTGTGAACGTTTGTGGTGATGGTTGTATATAAAGGAATAAATTCATGCCCTACAAGTGAGAGGGATGGTTTTATTTGGTAATTTGAAAGAGAGAAGTATGCCCAACATTATAGGACATCACATGCGGGTGCTTCCAAGTCAAAATTATTTAATGTATTTTCATTGTTTGGCATTGGAGTGGAAGAATCTTGCTATTTTCGTGTAAACTGAATTCATGTAGCAGCAAGTGATAGGTATGGTTTTATTTGGTAATTTGATAGAGAAAGCTATGTTGAAAATGAATTCTCAATGTGTAATGACCCATTACTAAAGAGAGTGAAAATGGAATCTTTTATGTAGGTCTCTATTTTCCGTTTCCTTCCAGCTTTGCATATTGCTGTGTGATTGAGCTAATGGCATTAGTGACAGACTTATAAATACAAAATATTGATGGTTTATAAGCAATATGATCATAGTTTAACATTGATTGCAAATACTATAATTTTAATATTTTCATGATAGTTTAATATGTTCAATAGGATGCTAGTCTCAACCGATCAATATTGAAAAAGAAAAATGAATTGAAAAAGAAAAATGAATGAGGAAGGGATATATATATATATATATATATATATATATATATATATATATATATATATATATATATATATATATATTTATCATTTTGATTTCCAAGTCGTATTTTTAATAAGTTAAGATTGAAATTAGGATTTTTTTTTAAAATCATATGTTAATCTTCCGTTAATAAAATAATTTCATTTATTTTAATCAATTTATTTTAGTCAATCTGTGTTTGTCTATCATTGTGATAGTGAAAGGACATTGACCATTGACCCGTTAAACAAAGACTTGGACTCATAAGCTTTGCAAGTTGATGAATGTTCCAAATCTATCATTGTGTTACATACACAGTCAAAGTACATTTTGCTTTATAAAGGACATTTTGCTTGCGACATTACAACAAACCTGCTTTTATTGTATCATCACTTTTTCTTTAAAACCATACAAACCTGCCAAGTTTTCATCATCACTTTTTCATCATCACCCCTACAAACCATACACTCACCTCATACTAAAACAACAACATCAACAGTGTTCATCAATACAACACCCCTGCCAAGTTTCACTTTTTCATCAAATATTCAGCCGGATACGTCACCAGCCGTCGGTACCCTTCTCACCGGTCCTCTGCGAAGTTTCATTCTGGGTAACTTTTCTTTGCTTTCCATTAATTATTCGGTCTTTCTATCAGTTTCTTGATGTTGTTGATTAAATATAGTACTACATTATAGCTGGCAACATCTTGAAATTGAATTTAAGATTATTCGAAAAAAATTTAAAATTTCTTATTTAAAACAAACAAACCGGAGAATTTTAATTGATTAAACGAAAAAAATTACATCAAATATTTTAAAAATTATTAAAGTTTCTTATTTAAAACAAGCAAACGTGTAACATAAAATATGACTAGATCACTAAATTTTTTTTTTCAATAACATTAATAAGTTTTATTATTTTCTAATACATTAGTAGTAAATAAAATTATCAATTAATTTACTTTTTATTTTTTGTGTCCAAAGTAGGGCTGGACAAAATTTTGGAAATCGGTCCAATCCGACCTATCCATGAGGTCCGCTGAACCACGGTTCGGGTTAACCGGTTTATCGGTTTACCGGTTTGGCTGTGTATGGGTTTAAATGGATTAAACCGGTCGGATTCGGATGGTAAATTTAGGCCCAAAGAAATCCAAAAACCGACCGCCGTAGTTACTTCTTATCTATTATTTTTTGAGGTTTAGTTCTAATAGACTAGATTGAATCTGGATCATTCATTTAACTTGGCCCAAAATAAAAACACCACAAAACAAAACCCTTTTACATTCAGAATTCACTTCAATTCATTCTTTACTAGGGTTTCGTTTCTTCCTCTATATCGCCGCCGTGGTCCTCTCTGCATCTTGTTTGCATCATCAAGCACCACCTTGCCACAAATTCATCCTCTTCATCCTCTATACTTCCTCTTCATCCTCTTCCAAACCCATCAAAGGTGACTGCTTTCATATTTATATTCTTTCATATTTTAGTCTTTTAATTTTTTTAAATATTTTTTTGGATATAATTATTTTGTTTCAAGTGCTCATTGAATCTGGTTTGTTTATCAACTCGTGGAAAGCTGTAATTAATTTAACTATTTATTTTATTTATTTTACTATTATTTATTTTACTATTTTTTATTTTAATTCTCAATGTTAGATTTATTGTTTTTTATTGTTAGTGTTTCTAATATAATTTATTGTTATTGTGATTCTTTTAGTTGGAAAGGATAGAAGTTGGATCTTGGTTGCACTTGGAGTCTTGAAGATTTGTGTAACTGGATCTTGATAATATCTGAGTTTTTTTATATGTATTGCTCTGATTTTTTTTTAAAAATGTATTGTTCTGAGTTTAGTTATGGATGTATGTAAACTAAAAATTATTGTAGAATTTAATAATTTTGTATTGATGTTCTATACCATATCAATTTTGCTATTATATTAATCTATAAACTAATTATTAATAGTTTGTAAAAGAAAAATTTTGAATTTCTTTAAACGGCCCAATATTTTTGCTAACCCAGTAAGTTTAAACCGACTAACCCACCCAAACAATCCGTAAAACCGGTTTAACCAAAACCGATAAAAACCGAAATCTTAATGGTCGGAATTGGACCAGGCAAATGGAACCGCGGTTTGTGTTGGATCTAATATTTGGGCCCGAATCCAACCCAAACCGACCGTTGTCTAGCCCTAACAAGAATTCAAACCAGCCAGTGGAAAGCAGACCATAATAATTTAAAGCTTCAAAATCATTCTTTGTGATTGACACCACATGTGCAGCACTTGATTACCTAGATGCTTTCATAGAAAATAACATGTGAATCTGAATGAATGCATATTTCTTATAGTACATCACAAGCTGTTGTAGCAACCTGCTTAAAATTTACGTTCAAACGGAGTCGCCACCCACTTTATTTGGGGCAAGTGAGAAACCCTTAAAAAGAGAGATTTGGGTAAGTAGGTAAATTAGACAAAAGGAAGGTGTTAGGCACCCTTTGCCTCCCTTGTACTCAAGGGGACCCATTTAATCTTTAGGTTTAGGTTTTATAAAAAAAATATTTGACAATTGTTCACTAATAGATTTAAAAAAAGGTTAACCTTTGCCCAAAAGGGTAAATCTCAGCTTTGATAAAGGGCAGGTATTGTTACCAATTCTAATCGATTCGTTCGATTATCACTAATAACAAATAAATATGTTTTATAGAATCAATTATTTAATTTTTATCGTTATCCCTCGTAATCGATAGATTCGACTATAAATAATAACGAATTTTTAGAGAAAATAGGCTAATCATCGCAACCAATAAGATGGTTGAAACCCTTTAGCCAAATAAATCATATTTTATTTTAATTAATAAAATACTCAAAAGGTTTTGATATGGTCATTGTCAGATCGAGACAACAATGACCATGGCTAAGCCAAAATATATGTATAGTATATAAAAATACGGCCTCCTCAATGCATCATTGGCCGAAAAACCTTTAAAAGTAAAAAAACATTAAAATTCATCAGAAGCCTCAGGTGTTCATCATTGGCCAAAACAAAGATTTTTTAAAGGGGCCTCATATTAAATCATTGGCCAAAAGTTTTTAAAAAAAGGTTTTAAGAAAGGGAGGCCTCATAGATTAATCATCGGCCAAAAATGTTTGAGTTTGTGATTGAGTTTGAATAATTTGAAATTGCGTTTGAGTGGTTTGAAAATTGCGTTCGAAAGGGGGAAAGGGTTTGTCGGCGGTTGTCAGTTGATCAACAATGGCGGATTAGGGATGTTCAAGACAAACCCCAAGACAAACCCTCAAAGGGAGAAGAGAAAAAGGCGTTGAAAAACGTAGTTTGTATGAAAAAAGCGTAGTTTTGGGTGTGTGTGAATTTGTGAAAAAAAAAGGTACGTGAAATTGAAAAAAAAGGATCTTTTTTCAGGGTTGCCAAGACTCCTTTTTATAGAGTTAGAGAATTAGGTTAAAATCCATAAGAGGAAGTAACCCATGTCCAAAAACCCAATTTTGACATTTTAGAAATTAGTAATAATAAAGTAATAATAATATTAGTTAAATAATAATAATCCTAATACTAATACTATTAAAATTAATAATACTAAAATTCTAATAAGAGTTATTATATTTAATAATAAATAAAATAAAATAAAAAACCCTTATGATAAGATAAATGGGCTAACTGGTTTTGGGCCCAAAATACCTGCTAATTATACCCCAATAGTAAATGAAAATAGTTTTATAAGAGCGTGAGTTTAACAATAGATATGTTAAACCCCATAACTCTTAATTTTAATACCCTTGATAAATTATTGGACGAGAAACGAACGGGCAAATTTTGGGGTATGACAGCTGCCCCTGTTCAATCTTCTTAAACCTGAAGAGTCAGATAGGCACGTCTGCCTATCATGATCTAAAGGTAGAAGATGATTGAACACTGAGAATGCCCTGAAATTTGCACTTGTAGGGAAGGATGTTCTGCGGGAGATGGGTTTAAAGATGTTATCCAGGGTAAATACCTCTCTTTTTCTTGGATGTGAAGCATATGCTTTTGAAAGGGACCACTGTGTTTTTGGTTGTAGCACGGCCTAAGAGGCAACCTGAATTTTATGCAATGTCATGATGCATGCGATGTCTGATGCAATGAGCTTCTCAAAATAAATGAGAGTGTTGTATGTATATGCATTATGAATGAATGAGTTATGTTAGTCGAATGATGCATGATTATTAGCTATGTTAGTTGAAGTTAGTAACTTCGGAAAAGAAAAATAGGACCTTGCTTGTTATTGTTGAAATTTTGAAGAAGATCACTGCCGAGGGACTAATGTGATAAACCCAATTGAAGAACTGTTTGATAAACCTTGTGATCAGGGAAAATAAATCCCTACTTGCAAAGAGACGTAGCTTTGTATCACTGCCAGGGGACTAACGTGATAAGACATAATCTTACTGCTGCTCAGGGACTAACGCAATAAGTCATGGTTGGGGTTGAATTTGAAATTGAAATTGAAATGAGTCTTGGTTACTAACGTACGAAAGAACTCGGTGCCATATCACTGCCGTGATAAGACGTAACGCAAAGGTCACGATTTAGATTGAATTTGAAATTGGAGGTGCCATTATCACTGCCAAGGGACTAACGTGATAAGACGTAACGCGATAGGTTACGATTTAAAATTGAAATCGAAGGTGCCATTATCACTGCCAAGGGACTAACGTGATAAGACGTAACACGAGGGTTACGATTTGGTTGGAAATTGTCGTTATCACTACCGTGATAAGACGTAACGCGGGGTCACGATTTTGGTTTGAAATTGCCGTTACCACTGCCGTGATAAGACGTAACGCGAGGGTTACGATTTGGTTTGAAATTGCCGTTATCACTGTCGTGATAAGACGTAACGCGAGGGTTACGATTTGGTTTGAAATTGCCGTTATCACTGCCGTGATAAGACGTAACGCGAGGGTTACGATTTGGTTTGAAATTGCCGTTATCACTGCCGTGATAAGACGTAACACAAGGGTTACGATTTGGTTTGAAATTGTCGTTACCACTGCCGTGATAAGACGTAACGCGAGGGTTACGATTTGGTTTGAAATTGCCGTTATCACTGTCGTGATAAGACGTAACGCGAGGGTTACGATTTGGTTTGAAATTGCCGTTATCACTGCCGTGATAAGACGTAACGCGAGGGTTACGATTTGGTTTGAAATTGCCGTTATCACTGTCGTGATAAGACGTAACGCAAGGGTTACGATTTGGTTTGAAATTGCCATTATCACTGCCGTGATAAGACGTAACGCGAGGGTTACGATTTGGTTTGAAATTGTCATTGAAATTGGAATAGGATTTGAAATTGGAATTGAAATGGGATTTGAAATTGGGATTGAAATTGGAAATTGGGAATAGGAATTGAAATAGGATTTAGCAATAGGATTTGAAATAGGATTCGAAAGATGGGAGTTGGGAATAGGATGGGGAATCAGTTTGGAATAGGAATTGGAATAGGAATTGAAATAGGATTGGAGGTAGGAATTGGACTAGGAACTTGAATAGGATTTGAAATAGGATTTGGATTTGTACATGAAAATTGGACCTCTGTGATATGCAGTATGTGAATACGTTAGATGATATGTATATGCTAATGCGTATGTATATGTTTTATGAAATGTTCAGCAGGGTTGCTATCATCGGTAAGGTTACCGGGAAGCAGGTGGACAATGTAGCTTAGCACCAGAGTTTTGAATTGGATGTTTCGATGCATGGGATAATGCTTATGCTTATGCATATGTTGATTGATGTAACGAGTGGAACGAAATAATGTCTTCTATAAGACTACCTGAAAAGGTTGGAAGAAATGTCTTAAAAGACTACCTAAAAAGGTTCTTGGAAAGGATAATGGATGTCTTTAGAAAAGACTACTTAGGAAGGTTCGGAGAATGTCTTAAAGAAGACTGCCTAAAAAGGGTTCTTGGAATGTCTTAAAGAAGACTACCTGAAGAGGTTCTTAGGAAAGAATGTCTTAAAGAAGACTACCTAAAAAGGTTATCGGAAATGATCATAGGATTTGTCTTAAAGAAGACTACCTAAAAAGGTGTGGTGTAATGTAACAGCCATTGTATGTAATGCATGAATGTTTTTGCATGATGCCCCCATGATAGGTTGTTGATAACCGAAGCGCGTATAGCTTACTAATGTTGTAAGGTTGTCGGATGCTAGCGCGATTTCCCAATACCTGTTTTTTTTGAACTTTGAAGATCGTAGTTTTAGAAGAAATATTGATTCGAGGTTGTAAAGCATGAAGGCGCCTTTTCTTTTTGTTGTGCGTCATATGGACTTGATATCCATTGCCCCAACATTTTCGTGGAAAAGATGCTTATGAGGGAAGTGCCCCAGGAAATAACCTTCTCATATGCTTTGACGTTTAGATTGAAGGGTATACCCTTGATTTCCAGGATATGGAGGGTCATCCATGGTGTTCTATCCTTCTAAATTTCTCCTATGTTTGACATGCCCCTGATTGAGATTGCTTCGAGATGTAACCCAAGTCAATTGAACCTTAGGAAGAATGCCCCTAGTTAATAGGATGTTTGGTTGTATGCCCTTGTTTAGGAAAACCCTCTAGACGTGGTTTCCCCATTCAAGAGTCTTTATCAGAAATGATCACATTTGTGCTAAGTGTATATTCGTAGACGGTGTTGTACCTTTTGAGAAGTAACTTCAATGTAATGCAAATGCAAGTTTTGAAATCGAGGTTCGTTATGAATTAAGATTGAATGATTAGAAATGAATGCTTGAAGAAGCGTAGTGATTAGAAATAGTTTTAACAAACTTTAGGAGTCAGTATAATAAATCCTGCTTAATATGCTTTCGTAGTTAACCTTGCCTCAATTAGGACTTTTGAATGTTGTAACTTGGCTTGGTTCAAGGTTTAAGAAACAACGGATACAAGGCTCAAAATTTATGTAACCCACCCATTTCTCCTTGATGTTCTCCATGTCCTAAACATTCGCTTAATCCAATGAACGTGCTTTGTTTGTAAGAGAATCGTTTCAGTTTTAATGTTGAGCAGAAGCCTTGGTAGGGATCCAAGCACCGATGAAAAGTGTTGTAAAGACCCAAGCATTGATGTGAAGCTTTGATGGTTTAGCAGTCACAAGACTATCCTTTGTATTTCGCTTTTATCCCTTATTTTTGCATGAATCAATTCCTTTGAATGTGATCCATCGGGATGCCCTAATTTTTGCCTAAGTCATTTTCCTAAGATTTTTCATTTTGACTTAGCGGGCGTTTTTCTTTTGAATGCTCTTTTGATATTTGATCCTTGTATGTTAAATATTGAATATTGTGACTGCCATGTTTGTTTTTGATTTGTAAGCTTCAAATTTGATACTTCCTTGATCTTGAATGATGTATTGAGGAAGAAGATGTTGTGAATGTCATCTCCATTGCTCCCTCAATCTTGGATGAACGCGAGGAAGAAAATATGCTTGAACCTTTGCTTGAATTGATTGATTCTCTTGACAACCAAAGTACATCGTTGAATTAATCGAAATCTACCCTGCCCCGGGTTGACATCAAGGTTTAATTGAAAAAAAATAGAAACAAACTCCAACTCCTGGCTTGAGGGGGTAACGAGGGATTAACATCCTTATGTCTCCACTGTTTGGGAATTGAAACAATGCCTGTACATCGTCGGTTCGGTCTTACCTTGAAAGCATATGTTTAGCGAGATTTAGTTATTTGTATTCGTCATTCTCCCTCAAGTTTGTTAATGATTGAAAGTCGAAATTGAAATAGAATAGAAGGGCGCGAGCGGAAAGTCGTAGTAGTGAGCGAATGAAGCGAATGAATTGATTTCAAAATATGCATGATTATTTTATTGAATTATTATTCGAAAGGTACAACGTTTTACATCAAATAGCATTTTGTGATCGTAGGAATTACAATTTGAAAGATACACCTATAAATCCTAAGGGCAATCTCCTTTGTGGATCCATTGATCTTGTTTTACTCCTTAGCTCTTTAGACTTGTAGAAGTAAAGGGTAACCTCGAATTCTCCTTGGGCACGTCAAACCTATCGGGAATAAATCGTTAGCGGTGGGTTTTCGTCGTATCGGAACTTCATGAGTTTCCTTTGACTAAACCTCTTTTGCTTTTCCTACAGATAGTACCACACCGTTTGCAACCTTCAGCGTTTGTAAATTGATGAAGAAATTCTATGACCCTTTTGCCCCTTGGTGTGGAGTTAACACACGTCGCCTTCTCTCCATCGTATTTACGCATCTTTGTTCAGGTATTGCCCCCAGTTGGACTAATCCTTGCCCCCAAGTTATCGCAAAGCATCCTTGTAAGTTTGTTATGTTCGTAGATGAACCCCTTATAACTAGATACCCCTTGAGTGTATCTATGAGGGAGCTTCTTTGTTGAACTAATCCTTGCTTGACGATAGCCTTTGGTTGTCTTTATAATCCTGTTACAAAAAGGTATGAACACGTGGTTGGCACGGTGAAAGGCATCCTTTATTTCCTTTGTAGGACCAAGATCATTCTCAATTTTTCCCTCCTTTCTCCATAGTATATGATCCTTTGATTTTCTTCGGAATTTTGGGAAACTGGCTAGCGCGGTGAGTGTGGATGCGGGCGAAGATAGAAATGCAAATGTGAATGTATGAATGCATAAAAATGCAAATGCACGCGTAAGCGAGAGACTCCTTGTATTGTGACTCCGTGTATGCAGTGCAGACGTGTAACATATGATCCTAGGGATAGCCTTTAGAGGCGACATTAGACCCTATTGAAGTTCTTGCGAGATAGACGTTATGACATGCTAAGGGAAATCCCTTGGATTCGAGAGTATGCAGAAGGTAGCGGTTAGTGACCGTTCAAGACAGTCACTAAATCTCATGGCCATCGAGAGGCCAATCGACGTGTACCAATGGATTCGTCCCTCGTGGGAAGGTTTTTTATGCGGAACACAACCTATCTAAGGACGATATGGACGAAGAAAAATCCCTACAGGCTAGGGATGTGATGTGTAAATGGAGATCCAAACCCTACAAGTTAGAGGGTGCGCGGGAATAAGCATGGAGTGACCGTTCAGGACAGTCACTAGATTTCATAGCCATCGAGAGGCCCATCGAACGCATGCTAATGAAGTTGTCCTTCGGGGGAGGACGCGTCGTTGTGCGAACACACGAATGTGAAAGACAATCCCTATATGCTAGGGAGTATGTAGGAGTAAGCACGGGGTGACCGTTCAAGACAATCACTGAATCGCATGGCCATCGAGAGGCCAATTGACGTATGCTAACAGAATGTCCTTCGGGGAAGGTCACGCAGTTGTAAAATGCAAAGATATAAAAGGAAACTCCCCACGGGTTAGGGAGTGCGTAGATGCGGGCGCGGAGTGACCGTTCATGACAGTCACTTAGTCTCATGGCCATCGAGAAGCCAATCGACGTGCGTAAGCGAAGATGTCCTTCGTGGGAAGGACACGTGTTTGCAAGAATACAAAGATATAAAAATAAAATCCCTATAGGCTAGGGAATGCATAAATGGTGATGCCCTTCGTGGGAAAGACATGGTCTTTAGAAATTAGAGTCCCTACAGGCTAGGGACCACGTAGGGATACCTGCAAAATCGAAACGCATAGATATTCGAAGTATATAAATTGCAAACACATAATAAGCACATAAGCATAAAAGTCCTAAGTTCATAGGTCCGACGTAGCGGCTCTAGGGAGCCAACCTTTATATAGGGGGTTCTAGAAGGTCTCATGGGGTCGTTCGTAGCCTCCGAGACTTTTTCGTCTCTTCGGATTTTGGAAGAACTCATTTTATCCATGAGGTTCGAATTTTTGGGGTAGGTTCCCGGAGAGATCAGCTGAGTATCCAGTCCAGCCCTCCACAAAGTCAAGCTTCGTTTCGGACCTTTTCAAATACCCAACCCACTCCGAGTGGAGTTATCAGTGAGACTCGTAAGGCGATTCATGTCCCCTTTTGGTCTCAAAGTTAACTCCCACACTTAAGGTTTAACAATATATATTATCCCACCAACAAGTATAACAAAATGATAATTATATGAACAAAATAGAGATAATGAAACAAATATATAATTATCAGCAGAAAAATGAAACAATATAAACACCAAACAAAATTGAAAACAACCTAAGACTAAAGGGGAGGTGGGTTAATTGTTTGATTGAGTCTTTGATAAAGAATCGTGATCTTTATCAGAATTAATCTCCTCGAGGCAAAGAAATTTGACTTAATTCAATTACCACATTTTTAGCGGTAGCGTTTGATTATTACTCTAGGTATAAACCAATTTGCATGAATTTAAATTGTCTTGGTGAAATGAATTAACGAGAGAAAAACATAAAAAACTAAAAAAAATACACTCCATTGTCCTTTTTTTAAATTGTATCTTTTATATCCTTGATAATCAATTAACGATAAACACCTTTTTTGTATTTTTTAAACTTAAAATAAAACACGTACTTGTGTAATTAATCATTTTATGGTGATTTATTTACTTTTACCTAAAGATTTTAACTACAAGAGTGTGAATCCAAAGGTGGAAATACAGTAACTCACGCCAGACTATTTCATACGTACACTTCAATTTATTAATATACAATACCATAAGGAAATATTAGAAAAATGGAAAACTACTGACCTAAATAAATGAAAAACACATTATGAAAGTGGGCTAAGCCCAAGAGAATAATCAAACATATACCCAAGAAAAATAATATGTAATAAAAGGTTAAATACAAAACGAAAAATACAAAAAGAGAACATCTGTTTACCTGTCGTGCGGTGTCATCTGGGATCTCGTTTTGGAGCGTCGGAGGGAGCTTGGCCGGAAATTTCATGGCGAAAGCAGCGGCAACGAAATGATGCGGCACTTGCATGGCTGAAGAGGAATTGATTGGAGCGTTCACGTGGAGGAGCGACATCGACGGCAATGTGGTTTTTGATTTCTCTATTCTTTTTCACTTTTTGAACCTTCTCCCTCTTTTGACAACAACCTTTTCGATCTGAAATAGAAGTATTCTGTGTTGGATTGTTGTGCGTTGCCCTTACAAGAATGAAGCCGTGTTCATTGTCGATGAAGATTTGAAGCTGTGTTGTTGCTTGTGGTTTATGGAGGCTCAGTGGTTGCTGCAAGTTTGGTGATGGGAAGGAGCGGCTGCGAGAGGATCGAAGTGGCTTTGTGGTGATGATTATATTTCACGATTCCATTTCCAGCTCCAATTTTCTGCAAAACAAACATAACAACCAAAGCCAAACCACAAAAAAATGATGAACACTTGGTTTGATTTGTGTTACATATGGCTTTACTGTAAAAAAAGGATGGTTAGTGGCGGTGATTTTGTTAGTTTAAATGAAGAAGTGTGTGTAGATTAATGAGAAAGGCGTACATGTACTGTATCAGAAATTAATAATAGATTAATAGAAATATTAAAATATTAATTATAATGGTGATAATATTAATAATTAATAACCACGATAGTAACAGAATTGTTAGTATTAATATTATTGTTAAAAATATCTACAATAATAATCAGATGGTTAGTATTATTGTTAGACTTAATAATAATTACAATAATAATCACATGGTTAAAAATAATTAACAATAATAACATAAAAAACCTAAAGCCTAAATTATTTCAAAATGTCCCAGCAGAGTCGCCAGCTGTAGCAACCTGCTTAAAATTTACGTTCAAACGGAGTCGCCACCCACTTTATTTGGGGCAAGTGAGAAACCCTTAAAAAGAGAGATTTGGGTAAGTAGGTAAATTAGACAAAAGGAAGGTGTTAGGCACCCTTTGCCTCCCTTGTACTCAAGGGGACCCATTTAATCTTTAGGTTTAGGTTTTATAAAAAAAATATTTGACAATTGTTCACTAATAGATTTAAAAAAAGGTTAACCTTTGCCCAAAAGGGTAAATCTCAGCTTTGATAAAGGGCAGGTATTGTTACCAATTCTAATCGATACGTTCGATTATCACTAATAACAAATAAATATGTTTTATAGAATCAATTATTTAATTTTTATCGTTATCCCTCGTAATCGATAGATTCAACTATAAATAATAACGAATTTTTAGAGAAAATAGGCTAATCATCGCAACCAATAAGATGGTTGAAACCCTTTAGCCAAATAAATCATATTTTATTTTAATTAATAAAATACTCAAAAGGTTTTGATATGGTCATTGTCAGATCAAGACAACAATGACCATGGCTAAGCCAAAATATATGTATAGTATATAAAAATACGGCCTCCTCAATGCATCATTGGCCGAAAAACCTTTAAAAGTAAAAAAACATTAAAATTCATCAGAAGCCTCAGGTGTTCATCATTGGCCAAAACAAAGATTTTTTAAAGGGGCCTCATATTAAATCATTGGCCAAAAGTTTTTAAAAAAAGGTTTTAAGAAAGGGAGGCCTCATAGATTAATCATCGGCCAAAAATGTTTGAGTTTGTGATTGAGTTTGAATAATTTGAAATTGCGTTTGAGTGGTTTGAAAATTGCGTTCGAAAGGGGGAAAGGGTTTGTCGGCGGTTGTCAGTTGATCAACAATGGCGGATTAGGGATGTTCAAGACAAACCCCAAGACAAACCCTCAAAGGGAGAAGAGAAAAAGGCGTTGAAAAACGTAGTTTGTGTGAAAAAAGCGTAGTTTTGGGTGTGTGTGAATTTGTGAAAAAAAAAGGTACGTGAAATTGAAAAAAAAGGATCTTTTTTCAGGGTTGCCAAGACTCCTTTTTATAGAGTTAGAGAATTAGGTTAAAATCCATAAGAGGAAGTAACCCATGTCCAAAAACCCAATTTTGACATTTTAGAAATCAGTAATAATAAAGTAATAATAATATTAGTTAAATAATAATAATCCTAATACTAATACTATTAAAATTAATAATACTAAAATTCTAATAAGAGTTATTATATTTAATAATAAATAAAATAAAATAAAAAACCCTTATGATAAGATAAATGGGCTAACTGGTTTTGGGCCCAAAATACCTGCTTATTATACCCCAATAGTAAATGAAAATAGTTTTATAAGAGCGTGAGTTTAACAATAGATATGTTAAACCCCATAACTCTTAATTTTAATACCCTTGATAAATTATTGGACGAGAAACGAACGGGCAAATTTTGGGGTATGACAGCAGTCACGAGAAATAGAAATTTCACAAGAGTAAAAAATAAAGACACTTAAAGGTGTTTTATGTTAAGAGATGTTGTTTCATCTTGATGCTAGATGGTTCCCATTTAAAGGTAGTGCATTATCACACCACAAACTATTAGTAAAATCTCCATAATAATTTATTTTATATTCTTTCATAATATTTGCAATATTGATATTTTTCATAATTTAAATAGTATGTCAATAGCCTTTTCAAGATATTAGTTTAAAATCTAATATTTAGGAAATATAATTTTTTTAAAGTGATTAATATTTCAATATATATATATATATATATATATATATATATATATATATATTATATAAAATCTAAAAATTGAAATATTTTAGATATGCAGAAGACACTCCCTCTCCAAAAAAAAAATGATTTTGGAAATGCATCCCTGAAAATAATATTTTTTTTATTTTTTCGAAAGTGCACTTCCGAAATTAACTTTTAAAAAAAAGTGTTACGGAGATGTTTTTCTGAAATATAGGGACATTTCGGTATTTTCGTTGCGGATGTCTAAAAAGGTTTTGGGTGATAAAGAATTCGTCTTTAGCTAATGACATTAGTGACAGTCTTGTAATACAGGTTAAGATACTATTATGTATCTATACTTTAGCTAATGACATTAGTGTTAATAAAATTACTTTTTTTATTTAAAAATATTTTTTTTTAGAGTGTGAACACAATCCAAAACAGATAAAAATAATTTTAAAGTAAGATTTCATGAAGAAAAGCTGTGAACGTTTGTGGTGATGGTTGTATATAAAGGAATAAATTCATGCCCTACAAGTGAGAGGGATGGTTTTATTTGGTAATTTGAAAGAGAGAAGTATGCCCAACATTATAGGACATCACATGCGGGTGCTTCCAAGTCAAAATTATTTAATGTATGTTCATTGTTTGGCATTGGAGTGGAAGAATCTTGCTATTTTCGTGTAAACTGAATTCATGTAGCAGCAAGTGATAGGTATGGTTTTATTTGGTAATTTGATAGAGAAAGCTATGTTGAAAATGAATTCTCAATGTGTAATGACCCATTACTAAAGAGAATGAAAATGGAATCTTTTATGTAGGTCTCTATTTTCCGTTTCCTTCCAGCTTTGCATATTGCTGTGTGATTGAGCTAATGGCATTAGTGACAGACTTATAAATACAAAATATTGATGGTTTATAAGCAATATGATCATAGTTTAACATT
Source organism: Vicia villosa (assembly GCF_029867415.1). Lineage (NCBI taxonomy): Eukaryota > Viridiplantae > Streptophyta > Magnoliopsida > Fabales > Fabaceae > Vicia > Vicia villosa. The sequence goes on from NC_081183.1 coordinate 5,539,624, forward strand.
GATTGCAAATACTATGATTTTAATATTTTCATGATAGTTTAATATGTTCAATAGGATGCTAGTCTCAACCGATCAATATTGAAAAAGAAAAATGAATTGAAAAAGAAAAATGAATGAGGAAGGGATATATATATATATATATATATATATATATATATATATATATATTTATCATTTTGATTTCCAAGTCGTATTTTTAATAAGTTAAGATTGAAATTAGGATTTTTTTTAAAATCATATGTTAATCTTCCGTTAATAAAATATTTTCATTTATTTTAATCAATTTATTTTAGTCAATCCGTGTTTATCTATCATTGTGATAGTGAAAGGACATTGACCATTGACCCGTTAAACAAAGACTTGGACTCATAAGCTTTGCAAGTTGATGAATGTTCCAAATCTATCATTGTGTTACATACACAGTCAAAGGACATTTTGCTTTATAAAGGACATTTTGCTTGCGACATTACAACAAACCTGCTTTTATTGTATCATCACTTTTTCTTTAAAACCATACAACCCTGCCAAGTTTTCATCATCACTTTTTCATCATCACCCCTACATACCATACACTCACCTCATACTAAAACAACAACATCAACAGTGTTCATCAATACAACACCCCTGCCAAGTTTCACTTTTTCATCAAATATTCAGTCGGATACGTCACCAGCCGTCGGTACCCTTCTCACCGGTCCTCTGCGAAGTTTCATTCTGGGTAACTTTTCTTTGCTTTCCAATAATTATTCGGTCTTTCTATCAGTTTCTTGATGCTGTTGATTAAATATAGTACTACATTATAGCTGGCAACATCTTGAAATTGAATTTAAGATTATTCGAAAAAAATTTAGAATTTCTTATTTAAAACAAACAAACCGGAGAATTTTAATTGATTAAACGAAAAAAATTACATCAATTATTTTAAAAATTATTAAAGTTTCTTATTTAAAACAAACAAACGTGTAACATAAAATATGACTAGATCACTAAAATTTTTTTTCAATAACATTAATAAGTTTTATTATTTTCTAATACATTAGTAGTAAATAAAATTATCAATTAATTTACTTTTTATTTCTTGTGTCCAAAGTAGGGCTGGACAAAATTTTGGAAACCGGTCCAATCCGACCTATCCATGAGGTCCGCTGAACCACGGTTCGGGTTAACCGGTTTATCGGTTTACCGGTTTGGCTGTGTATGGGTTTAAATGGATTAAACCGGTCGGATTCGGATGGTAAATTTAGGCCCAAAGAAATCCAAAAACCGACCGCCGTAGTTACTTCTTATCTATTATTTTTTGAGGTTTAGTTCTAATAGACTAGATTGAATCTGGATCATTCATTTAACTTGGCCCAAAATAAAAACACCACAAAACAAAACCCTTTTACATTCAGAATTCACTTCAATTCATTCTTTACTAGGGTTTCGTTTCTTCCTCTATACCGCCGCCGTGGTCCTCTCTGCATCTTGTTTGCATCATCAAGCACCACCTTGCCACAAATTCATCCTCTTCATCCTCTATACTTCCTCTTCATCCTCTTCCAAACCCATCAAAGGTGACTACTTTCATATTTATATTCTTTCATATTTTAGTCTTTTAATTTTTTTAAATATTTTTTTGGATATAATTATTTTGTTTCAAGTGCTCATTGAATCTGGTTTGTTTATCAACTCGTGGAAAGCTGTAATTAATTTAACTATTTATTTTATTTATTTTACTATTATTTATTTTACTATTTTTTATTTTAATTCTCATTGTTAGATTTATTGTTTTTTATTGTTAGTGTTTCTAATATAATTTATTGTTATTGTGATTCTTTTAGTTGGAAAGGATAGAAGTTGGATCTTGGTTGCACTTGGAGTCCTGAAGATTTGTGTAACTGGATCTTGATAATATCTGAGTTTTTTTATATGTATTGCTCTGATTTTTTTTTAAAATGTATTGTTCTGAGTTTAGTTATGGATGTATGTAAACTAAAAATTATTGTAGAATTTAATAATTTTGTATTGATGTTCTATACCATTTCAATTTTGCTATTATATTAATCTATAAACTAATTATTAATAGTTTGTAAAAGAAAAATTTTGAATTTCTTTAAACGGGCCAATATTTTTGCTAACCCAGTAAGTTTAAACCGACTAACCCACCCAAACAATCCGTAAAACCGGTTTAACCGAAACCGATAAAAACCGAAATCTTAATGGTCGGAATTGGACCAGGCAAATGGAACCGCGGTTTGTGTTGGATCTAATATTTGGGCCCGAATCCAACCCAAACCGACCGTTGTCTAGCCCTAACAAGAATTCAAACCAGCCAGTGGAAAGCAGACCATAATAATTTAAAGCTTCAAAATCATTCTTTGTGATTGACACCACATGTGCAGCACTTGATTACCTAGATGCTTTCATAGAAAATAACATGTGAATGTGAATGAAAGCATATTTCTTATAGTACATCACAAGCTGTCACGAGAAATAGATATTTCACAAGAGTAAAAAATAAAGACACTTAAAGGTGTTTTATGTTAAGAGATGTTGTTTCATCTTGATGCTAGATGGTTCCCATTTAAAGGTAGTGCATTATCACACCACAAACTATTAGTAAAATCTCCATAATAATTTATTTTTTATTCTTTCATAATATTTGCAATATTGATATTTTTCAGAATTTAAATAGTATGTCAATAGCCTTTTCAAGATATTAGTTTAAAATCTAATATTTAGGAAATATAATTTTTTTTAAAGTGATTAATATTTCAATATATATATATATATATATATATATATATATATATATATATATATATATATATATATATATATATATATATTATATAAAATCTAAAAATTGAAATATTTTAGATATGCAGAAGACACTCCCTCTCCAAAAAAAAAATTGATTTTGGAAATGCATCTCTGAAAATAATATTTTTTTATTTTTTCGAAAGTGCACTTCCGAAATTAACTTTTAAAAAAAAGTGTTACGGAGATGTTTTTCTGAAATATAGGGACATTTCGGTATTTTCGTTGCGGATGTCTAAAAAGATTTTGGGTGATAAAGAATTCGTCTTTAGCTAATGACATTAGTGACAGTCTTGTAATACAGGTTAAGATACTATTATGTATCTATACTTTAGCTAATGACATTAGTGTTAATAAAATTACTTTTTTTATTTAAAAATAATTTTTTTTTTAGAGTGTGAACACAATCCAAAACAGATAAAAATAATTTTAAAGTAAGATTTCATGAAGAAAAGCTGTGAAAGTTTGTGGTGATGGTTGTATATAAAGGAATAAATTCATGCCCTACAAGTGAGAGGGATGGTTTTATTTGGTAATTTGAAAGAGAGAAGTATGCCCAACATTATAGGACATCACATGCGGGTGCTTCCAAGTCAAAATTATTTAATGTATTTTCATTGTTTGGCATTGGAGTGGAAGAATCTTGCTATTTTCGTGTAAACTGAATTCATGTAGCAGCAAGTGATAGGTATGGTTTTATTTGGTAATTTGATAGAGAAAGCTATGTTGAAAATGAATTCTCAATGTGTAATGACCCATTACTAAAGAGAATGAAAATGGAATCTTTTATGTAGGTCTCTATTTTCCGTTTCCTTCCAGCTTTGCATATTGCTGTGTGATTGAGCTAATGGCATTAGTGACAGACTTATAAATACAAAATATTGATGGTTTATAAGCAATATGATCATAGTTTAACATTGATTGCAAATACTATAATTTTAATATTTTCATGATAGTTTAATATGTTCAATAGGATGCTAGTCTCAACCGATCAATATTGAAAAAGAAAAATGAATGAGGAAGGGAAGGGATATATATATATATATATATATATATATATATATATATATATATATATATATATATATATATATATTTATCATTTTGATTTCCAAGTCGTATTTTTAATAAGTTAAGATTGAAATTAGGATTTTTTTTTTAAAATCATATGTTAATCTTCCGTTAATAAAATAATTTCATTTATTTTAATCAATTTATTTTAGTCAATCCGTGTTTGTCTATCATTGTGATAGTGAAAGGACATTGACCATTGACCCGTTAAACAAAGACTTGGACTCATAAGCTTTGCAAGTTGATGAATGTTCCAAATCTATCATTGTGTTACATACACAGTCAAAGGACATTTTGCTTTATAAAGGACATTTTGCTTGCGACATTACAACAAACCTGCTTTTATTGTATCATCACTTTTTCTTTAAAACCATACAAACCTGCCAAGTTTTCATCATCACTTTTTCATCATCACCCCTACAAACCATACACTCACCTCATACTAAAACAACAACATCAACAGTGTTCATCAATACAACACCCCTGCCAAGTTTCACTTTTTCATCAAATATTCAGCCGGATACGTCACCAGCCGTCGGTACCCTTCTCACCGGTCCTCTGCGAAGTTTCATTCTGGGTAACTTTTCTTTGCTTTCCATTAATTATTCGGTTTTTCTATCAGTTTCTTGATGCTGTTGATTAAATATAGTACTACATTATAGCTGGCAACATCTTGAAATTGAATTTAAGATTATTCGAAAAAAATTTAAAATTTCTTATTTAAAACAAACAAACCGGAGAATTTTAATTGATTAAACGAAAAAAATTAAATCAATTATTTTAAAAATTATTAAAGTTTCTTATTTAAAACAAACAAACGTGTAACATAAAATATGACTAGATCACTAAAATATTTTTTTTTCAATAACATTAATAAGTTTTATTATTTTCTAATACATTAGTAGTAAATAAAATTATCAATTAATTTACTTTTTATTTTTTGTGTCCAAAGTAGGGCTGGACAAAATTTTGGAAACCGGTCCAATCCGACCTATCCATGAGGTCCGCTGAACCACGGTTCGGGTTAACCGGTTTATCGGTTTACCGGTTTGGCTGTGTATGGGTTTAAATGGATTAAACCGGTCGGATTCGGATGGTAAATTTAGGCCCAAAGAAATCCAAAAACCGACCGCCGTAGTTACTTCTTATCTATTATTTTTTGAGGTTTAGTTCTAATAGACTAGATTGAATCTGGATCATTCATTTAACTTGGCCCAAAATAAAAACACCACAAAACAAAACCCTTTTACATTCAGAATTCACTTCAATTCATTCTTTACTAGGGTTTCGTTTCTTCCTCTATACCGCCGCCGTGGTCCTCTCTGCATCTTGTTTGCATCATCAAGCACCACCTTGCCACAAATTCATCCTCTTCATCCTCTATACTTCCTCTTCATCCTCTTCCAAACCCATCAAAGGTGACTACTTTCATATTTATATTCTTTCATATTTTAGTCTTTTAATTTTTTTAAATATTTTTTTGGATATAATTATTTTGTTTCAAGTGCTCATTGAATCTGGTTTGTTTATCAACTCGTGGAAAGCTGTAATTAATTTAACTATTTATTTTATTTATTTTACTATTATTTATTTTACTATTTTTTATTTTAATTCTCATTGTTAGATTTATTGTTTTTTATTGTTAGTGTTTCTAATATAATTTATTGTTATTGTGATTCTTTTAGTTGGAAAGGATAGAAGTTGGATCTTGGTTGCACTTGGAGTCCTGAAGATTTGTGTAACTGGATCTTGATAATATCTGAGTTTTTATATATGTATTGCTCTGATTTTTTTTTAAAATGTATTGTTCTGAGTTTAGTTATGGATGTATGTAAACTAAAAATTATTGTAGAATTTAATAATTTTGTATTGATGTTCTATACCATTTCAATTTTGCTATTATATTAATCTATAAACTAATTATTAATAGTTTGTAAAAGAAAAATTTTGAATTTCTTTAAACGGGCCAATATTTTTGCTAACCCAGTAAGTTTAAACCGACTAACCCACCCAAACAATCCGTAAAACCGGTTTAACCGAAACCGATAAAAACCGAAATCTTAATGGTCGGAATTGGACCAGGCAAATGGAACCGCGGTTTGTGTTGGATCTAATATTTGGGCCCGAATCCAACCCAAACCGTCCGTTGTCTAGCCCTAACAAGAATTCAAACCAGCCAGTGGAAAGCAGACCATAATAATTTAAAGCTTCAAAATCATTCTTTGTGATTGACACCACATGTGCAGCACTTGATTACCTAGATGCTTTCATAGAAAATAACATGTGAATGTGAATGAAAGCATATTTCTTATAGTACATCACAAGCTGTCACGAGAAATAGATATTTCACAAGAGTAAAAAATAAAGACACTTAAAGGTGTTTTATGTTAAGAGATGTTGTTTCATCTTGATGCTAGATGGTTCCCATTTAAAGGTAGTGCATTATCACACCACAAACTATTAGTAAAATCTCCATAATAATTTATTTTTTATTCTTTCATAATATTTGCAATATTGATATTTTTCAGAATTTAAATAGTATGTCAATAGCCTTTTCAAGATATTAGTTTAAAATCTAATATTTAGGAAATATAATTTTTTTTAAAGTGATTAATATTTCAATATATATATATATATATATATATATATATATATATATATTATATAAAATCTAAAAATTGAAATATTTTAGATATGCAGAAGACACTCCCTCTCCAAAAAAAAAAAATTGATTTTGGAAATGCATCTCTGAAAATAATATTTTTTTATTTTTTCGAAAGTGCACTTCCGAAATTAACTTTTAAAAAAAAGTGTTACGGAGATGTTTTTCTGAAATATAGGGACATTTCGGTATTTTCGTTGCGGATGTCTAAAAAGATTTTGGGTGATAAAGAATTCGTCTTTAGCTAATGACATTAGTGACAGTCTTGTAATACAGGTTAAGATACTATTATGTATCTATACTTTAGCTAATGACATTAGTGTTAATAAAATTACTTTTTTTATTTAAAAATAATTTTTCTTTTAGAGTGTGAACACAATCCAAAACAGATAAAAATAATTTTAAAGTAAGATTTCATGAAGAAAAGCTATGAAAGTTTGTGGTGATGGTTGTATATAAAGGAATAAATTCATGCCCTACAAGTGAGAGGGATGGTTTTATTTGGTAATTTGAAAGAGAGAAGTATGCCCAACATTATAGGACATCACATGCGGGTGCTTCCAAGTCAAAATTATTTAATGTATTTTCATTGTTTGGCATTGGAGTGGAAGAATCTTGCTATTTTCGTGTAAACTGAATTCATGTAGCAGCAAGTGATAGGTATGGTTTTATTTGGTAATTTGATAGAGAAAGCTATGTTGAAAATGAATTCTCAATGTGTAATGACCCATTACTAAAGAGAATGAAAATGGAATCTTTTATGTAGGTCTCTATTTTCCGTTTCCTTCCAGCTTTGCATATTGCTGTGTGATTGAGCTAATGGCATTAGTGACAGACTTATAAATACAAAATATTGATGGTTTATAAGCAATATGATCATAGTTTAACATTGATTGCAAATACTATAATTTTAATATTTTCATGATAGTTTAATATGTTCAATAGGATGCTAGTCTCAACCGATCAATATTGAAAAAGAAAAATGAATGAGGAAGAAAAATGAATGATAGATATATATATATATATATATATATATATATATATATATATATATATATATATATATATATATATATATTTATCATTTTGATTTCCAAGTCGTATTTTTAATAAGTTAAGATTGAAATTAGGATTTTTTTTTTTAAAATCATATGTTAATCTTCCGTTAATAAAATAATTTCATTTATTTTAATCAATTTATTTTAGTCAATCCGTGTTTGTCTATCATTGTGATAGTGAAAGGACATTGACCATTGACCCGTTAAACAAAGACTTGGACTCATAAGCTTTGCAAGTTGATGAATGTTCCAAATCTATCATTGTGTTACATACACAGTCAAAGGACATTTTGCTTTATAAAGGACATTTTGCTTGCGACATTACAACAAACCTGCTTTTATTGTATCATCACTTTTTCTTTAAAACCATACAAACCTGCCAAGTTTTCATCATCACTTTTTCATCATCACCCCTACAAACCATACACTCACCTCATACTAAAACAACAACATCAACAGTGTTCATCAATACAACACCCCTGCCAAGTTTCACTTTTTCATCAAATATTCAGCCGGATACGTCACCAGCCGTCGGTACCCTTCTCACCGGTCCTCTGCGAAGTTTCATTCTGGGTAACTTTTCTTTGCTTTCCATTAATTATTCGGTTTTTCTATCAGTTTCTTGATGCTGTTGATTAAATATAGTACTACATTATAGCTGGCAACATCTTGAAATTGAATTTAAGATTATTCGAAAAAAATTTAAAATTTCTTATTTAAAACAAACAAACCGGAGAATTTTAATTGATTAAACGAAAAAAATTAAATCAATTATTTTAAAAATTATTAAAGTTTCTTATTTAAAACAAACAAACGTGTAACATAAAATATGACTAGATCACTAAAATATTTTTTTTCAATAACATTAATAAGTTTTATTATTTTCTAATACATTAGTAGTAAATAAAATTATCAATTAATTTACTTTTTATTTTTTGTGTCCAAAGTAGGGCTGGACAAAATTTTGGAAACCGGTCCAATCCGACCTATCCATGAGGTCCGCTGAACCACGGTTCGGGTTAACCGGTTTATCGGTTTACCGGTTTGGCTGTGTATGGGTTTAAATGGATTAAACCGGTCGGATTCGGATGGTAAATTTAGGCCCAAAGAAATCCAAAAACCGACCGCCGTAGTTACTTCTTATCTATTATTTTTTGAGGTTTAGTTCTAATAGACTAGATTGAATCTGGATCATTCATTTAACTTGGCCCAAAATAAAAACACCACAAAACAAAACCCTTTTACATTCAGAATTCACTTCAATTCATTCTTTACTAGGGTTTCGTTTCTTCCTCTATACCGCCGCCGTGGTCCTCTCTGCATCTTGTTTGCATCATCAAGCACCACCTTGCCACAAATTCATCCTCTTCATCCTCTATACTTCCTCTTCATCCTCTTCCAAACCCATCAAAGGTGACTACTTTCATATTTATATTCTTTCATATTTTAGTCTTTTAATTTTTTTAAATATTTTTTTGGATATAATTATTTTGTTTCAAGTGCTCATTGAATCTGGTTTGTTTATCAACTCGTGGAAAGCTGTAATTAATTTAACTATTTATTTTATTTATTTTACTATTATTTATTTTACTATTTTTTATTTTAATTCTCATTGTTAGATTTATTGTTTTTTATTGTTAGTGTTTCTAATATAATTTATTGTTATTGTGATTCTTTTAGTTGGAAAGGATAGAAGTTGGATCTTGGTTGCACTTGGAGTCCTGAAGATTTGTGTAACTGGATCTTGATAATATCTGAGTTTTTATATATGTATTGCTCTGATTTTTTTTTAAAATGTATTGTTCTGAGTTTAGTTATGGATGTATGTAAACTAAAAATTATTGTAGAATTTAATAATTTTGTATTGATGTTCTATACCATTTCAATTTTGCTATTATATTAATCTATAAACTAATTATTAATAGTTTGTAAAAGAAAAATTTTGAATTTCTTTAAACGGGCCAATATTTTTGCTAACCCAGTAAGTTTAAACCGACTAACCCACCCAAACAATCCGTAAAACCGGTTTAACCGAAACCGATAAAAACCGAAATCTTAATGGTCGGAATTGGACCAGGCAAATGGAACCGCGGTTTGTGTTGGATCTAATATTTGGGCCCGAATCCAACCCAAACCGTCCGTTGTCTAGCCCTAACAAGAATTCAAACCAGCCAGTGGAAAGCAGACCATAATAATTTAAAGCTTCAAAATCATTCTTTGTGATTGACACCACATGTGCAGCACTTGATTACCTAGATGCTTTCATAGAAAATAACATGTGAATGTGAATGAAAGCATATTTCTTATAGTACATCACAAGCTGTCACGAGAAATAGATATTTCACAAGAGTAAAAAATAAAGACACTTAAAGGTGTTTTATGTTAAGAGATGTTGTTTCATCTTGATGCTAGATGGTTCCCATTTAAAGGTAGTGCATTATCACACCACAAACTATTAGTAAAATCTCCATAATAATTTATTTTTTATTCTTTCATAATATTTGCAATATTGATATTTTTCAGAATTTAAATAGTATGTCAATAGCCTTTTCAAGATATTAGTTTAAAATCTAATATTTAGGAAATATAATTTTTTTTAAAGTGATTAATATTTCAATATATATATATATATATATATATATATATATATATATATATATATATATATATATATATATATATATATATATATATTATATAAAATCTAAAAATTGAAATATTTTAGATATGCAGAAGACACTCCCTCTCCAAAAAAAAAAAATTGATTTTGGAAATGCATCTCTGAAAATAATATTTTTTTATTTTTTCGAAAGTGCACTTCCGAAATTAACTTTTAAAAAAAAGTGTTACGGAGATGTTTTTCTGAAATATAGGGACATTTCGGTATTTTCGTTGCGGATGTCTAAAAAGATTTTGGGTGATAAAGAATTCGTCTTTAGCTAATGACATTAGTGACAGTCTTGTAATACAGGTTAAGATACTATTATGTATCTATACTTTAGCTAATGACATTAGTGTTAATAAAATTACTTTTTTTATTTAAAAATAATTTTTCTTTTAGAGTGTGAACACAATCCAAAACAGATAAAAATAATTTTAAAGTAAGATTTCATGAAGAAAAGCTATGAAAGTTTGTGGTGATGGTTGTATATAAAGGAATAAATTCATGCCCTACAAGTGAGAGGGATGGTTTTATTTGGTAATTTGAAAGAGAGAAGTATGCCCAACATTATAGGACATCACATGCGGGTGCTTCCAAGTCAAAATTATTTAATGTATTTTCATTGTTTGGCATTGGAGTGGAAGAATCTTGCTATTTTCGTGTAAACTGAATTCATGTAGCAGCAAGTGATAGGTATGGTTTTATTTGGTAATTTGATAGAGAAAGCTATGTTGAAAATGAATTCTCAATGTGTAATGACCCATTACTAAAGAGAATGAAAATGGAATCTTTTATGTAGGTCTCTATTTTCCGTTTCCTTCCAGCTTTGCATATTGCTGTGTGATTGAGCTAATGGCATTAGTGACAGACTTATAAATACAAAATATTGATGGTTTATAAGCAATATGATCATAGTTTAACATTGATTGCAAATACTATAATTTTAATATTTTCATGATAGTTTAATATGTTCAATAGGATGCTAGTCTCAACCGATCAATATTGAAAAAGAAAAATGAATGAGGAAGGGATATATATATATATTTATCATTTTGATTTCCAAGTCGTATTTTTAATAAGTTAAGATTGAAATTAGGATTTTTTTTTTAAAATCATATGTTAATCTTCCGTTAATAAAATAATTTCATTTATTTTAATCAATTTATTTTAGTCAATCCGTGTTTGTCTATCATTGTGATAGTGAAAGGACATTGACCATTGACCCGTTAAACAAAGACTTGGACTCATAAGCTTTGCAAGTTGATGAATGTTCCAAATCTATCATTGTGTTACATACACAGTCAAAGGACATTTTGCTTTATAAAGGACATTTTGCTTGCGACATTACAACAAACCTGCTTTTATTGTATCATCACTTTTTCTTTAAAACCATACAAACCTGCCAAGTTTTCATCATCACTTTTTCATCATCACCCCTACAAACCATACACTCACCTCATACTAAAACAACAACATCAACAGTGTTCATCAATACAACACCCCTGCCAAGTTTCACTTTTTCATCAAATATTCAGCCGGATACGTCACCAGCCGTCGGTACCCTTCTCACCGGTCCTCTGCGAAGTTTCATTCTGGGTAACTTTTCTTTGCTTTCCATTAATTATTCGGTTTTTCTATCAGTTTCTTGATGCTGTTGATTAAATATAGTACTACATTATAGCTGGCAACATCTTGAAATTGAATTTAAGATTATTCGAAAAAAATTTAAAATTTCTTATTTAAAACAAACAAACCGGAGAATTTTAATTGATTAAACGAAAAAAATTAAATCAATTATTTTAAAAATTATTAAAGTTTCTTATTTAAAACAAACAAACGTGTAACATAAAATATGACTAGATCACTAAAATATTTTTTTTCAATAACATTAATAAGTTTTATTATTTTCTAATACATTAGTAGTAAATAAAATTATCAATTAATTTACTTTTTATTTTTTGTGTCCAAAGTAGGGCTGGACAAAATTTTGGAAACCGGTCCAATCCGACCTATCCATGAGGTCCGCTGAACCACGGTTCGGGTTAACCGGTTTATCGGTTTACCGGTTTGGCTGTGTATGGGTTTAAATGGATTAAACCGGTCGGATTCGGATGGTAAATTTAGGCCCAAAGAAATCCAAAAACCGACCGCCGTAGTTACTTCTTATCTATTATTTTTTGAGGTTTAGTTCTAATAGACTAGATTGAATCTGGATCATTCATTTAACTTGGCCCAAAATAAAAACACCACAAAACAAAACCCTTTTACATTCAGAATTCACTTCAATTCATTCTTTACTAGGGTTTCGTTTCTTCCTCTATACCGCCGCCGTGGTCCTCTCTGCATCTTGTTTGCATCATCAAGCACCACCTTGCCACAAATTCATCCTCTTCATCCTCTATACTTCCTCTTCATCCTCTTCCAAACCCATCAAAGGTGACTACTTTCATATTTATATTCTTTCATATTTTAGTCTTTTAATTTTTTTAAATATTTTTTTGGATATAATTATTTTGTTTCAAGTGCTCATTGAATCTGGTTTGTTTATCAACTCGTGGAAAGCTGTAATTAATTTAACTATTTATTTTATTTATTTTACTATTATTTATTTTACTATTTTTTATTTTAATTCTCATTGTTAGATTTATTGTTTTTTATTGTTAGTGTTTCTAATATAATTTATTGTTATTGTGATTCTTTTAGTTGGAAAGGATAGAAGTTGGATCTTGGTTGCACTTGGAGTCCTGAAGATTTGTGTAACTGGATCTTGATAATATCTGAGTTTTTATATATGTATTGCTCTGATTTTTTTTTAAAATGTATTGTTCTGAGTTTAGTTATGGATGTATGTAAACTAAAAATTATTGTAGAATTTAATAATTTTGTATTGATGTTCTATACCATTTCAATTTTGCTATTATATTAATCTATAAACTAATTATTAATAGTTTGTAAAAGAAAAATTTTGAATTTCTTTAAACGGGCCAATATTTTTGCTAACCCAGTAAGTTTAAACCGACTAACCCACCCAAACAATCCGTAAAACCGGTTTAACCGAAACCGATAAAAACCGAAATCTTAATGGTCGGAATTGGACCAGGCAAATGGAACCGCGGTTTGTGTTGGATCTAATATTTGGGCCCGAATCCAACCCAAACCGTCCGTTGTCTAGCCCTAACAAGAATTCAAACCAGCCAGTGGAAAGCAGACCATAATAATTTAAAGCTTCAAAATCATTCTTTGTGATTGACACCACATGTGCAGCACTTGATTACCTAGATGCTTTCATAGAAAATAACATGTGAATGTGAATGAAAGCATATTTCTTATAGTACATCACAAGCTGTCACGAGAAATAGATATTTCACAAGAGTAAAAAATAAAGACACTTAAAGGTGTTTTATGTTAAGAGATGTTGTTTCATCTTGATGCTAGATGGTTCCCATTTAAAGGTAGTGCATTATCACACCACAAACTATTAGTAAAATCTCCATAATAATTTATTTTTTATTCTTTCATAATATTTGCAATATTGATATTTTTCAGAATTTAAATAGTATGTCAATAGCCTTTTCAAGATATTAGTTTAAAATCTAATATTTAGGAAATATAATTTTTTTTAAAGTGATTAATATTTCAATATATATATATATATATATATATATATATATATATATATATATATATATATATATATATATATATATATATATATATATATATATATATATATATATATATATATATATATATATATATATATATATATATATATATATATATATATATATATATATATATATATTATATAAAATCTAAAAATTGAAATATTTTAGATATGCAGAAGACACTCCCTCTCCAAAAAAAAAAATTGATTTTGGAAATGCATCTCTGAAAATAATATTTTTTTATTTTTTCGAAAGTGCACTTCCGAAATTAACTTTTAAAAAAAAGTGTTACGGAGATGTTTTTCTGAAATATAGGGACATTTCGGTATTTTCGTTGCGGATGTCTAAAAAGATTTTGGGTGATAAAGAATTCGTCTTTAGCTAATGACATTAGTGACAGTCTTGTAATACAGGTTAAGATACTATTATGTATCTATACTTTAGCTAATGACATTAGTGTTAATAAAATTACTTTTTTTATTTAAAAATAATTTTTCTTTTAGAGTGTGAACACAATCCAAAACAGATAAAAATAATTTTAAAGTAAGATTTCATGAAGAAAAGCTGTGAAAGTTTGTGGTGATGGTTGTATATAAAGGAATAAATTCATGCCCTACAAGTGAGAGGGATGGTTTTATTTGGTAATTTGAAAGAGAGAAGTATGCCCAACATTATAGGACATCACATGCGGGTGCTTCCAAGTCAAAATTATTTAATGTATTTTCATTGTTTGGCATTGGAGTGGAAGAATCTTGCTATTTTCGTGTAAACTGAATTCATGTAGCAGCAAGTGATAGGTATGGTTTTATTTGGTAATTTGATAGAGAAAGCTATGTTGAAAATGAATTCTCAATGTGTAATGACCCATTACTAAAGAGAATGAAAATGGAATCTTTTATGTAGGTCTCTATTTTCCGTTTCCTTCCAGCTTTGCATATTGCTGTGTGATTGAGCTAATGGCATTAGTGACAGACTTATAAATACAAAATATTGATGGTTTATAAGCAATATGATCATAGTTTAACATTGATTGCAAATACTATAATTTTAATATTTTCATGATAGTTTAATATGTTCAATAGGATGCTAGTCTCAACCGATCAATATTGAAAAAGAAAAATGAATGAGGAAGGGATATATATATATATATATATATATATATATATATATATATATATATATATATATATTTATCATTTTGATTTCCAAGTCGTATTTTTAATAAGTTAAGATTGAAATTAGGATTTTTTTTTTAAAATCATATGTTAATCTTCCGTTAATAAAATAATTTCATTTATTTTAATCAATTTATTTTAGTCAATCCGTGTTTGTCTATCATTGTGATAGTGAAAGGACATTGACCATTGACCCGTTAAACAAAGACTTGGACTCATAAGCTTTGCAAGTTGATGAATGTTCCAAATCTATCATTGTGTTACATACACAGTCAAAGGACATTTTGCTTTATAAAGGACATTTTGCTTGCGACATTACAACAAACCTGCTTTTATTGTATCATCACTTTTTCTTTAAAACCATACAAACCTGCCAAGTTTTCATCATCACTTTTTCATCATCACCCCTACAAACCATACACTCACCTCATACTAAAACAACAACATCAACAGTGTTCATCAATACAACACCCCTGCCAAGTTTCACTTTTTCATCAAATATTCAGCCGGATACGTCACCAGCCGTCGGTACCCTTCTCACCGGTCCTCTGCGAAGTTTCATTCTGGGTAACTTTTCTTTGCTTTCCATTAATTATTCGGTCTTTCTATCAGTTTCTTGATGCTGTTGATTAAATATAGTACTACATTATAGCTGGCAACATCTTGAAATTGAATTTAAGATTATTCGAAAAAAATTTAAAATTTCTTATTTAAAACAAACAAACCGGAGAATTTTAATTGATTAAACGAAAAAAATTACATCAATTATTTTAAAAATTATTAAAGTTTCTTATTTAAAACAAACAAACGTGTAACATAAAATATGACTAGATCACTAAAATTTTTTTTTTCAATAACATTAATAAGTTTTATTATTTTCTAATACATTAGTAGTAAATAAAATTATCAATTAATTTACTTTTTATTTTTTGTGTCCAAAGTAGGGCTGGACAAAATTTTGGAAACCGGTCCAATCCGACCTATCCATGAGGTCCGCTGAACCACGGTTCGGGTTAACCGGTTTATCGGTTTACCGGTTTGGCTGTGTATGGGTTTAAATGGATTAAACCGGTCGGATTCGGATGGTAAATTTAGGCCCAAAGAAATCCAAAAACCGACCGCCGTAGTTACTTCTTATCTATTATTTTTTGAGGTTTAGTTCTAATAGACTAGATTGAATCTGGATCATTCATTTAACTTGGCCCAAAATAAAAACACCACAAAACAAAACCCTTTTACATTCAGAATTCACTTCAATTCATTCTTTACTAGGGTTTCGTTTCTTCCTCTATACCGCCGCCGTGGTCCTCTCTGCATCTTGTTTGCATCATCAAGCACCACCTTGCCACAAATTCATCCTCTTCATCCTCTATACTTCCTCTTCATCCTCTTCCAAACCCATCAAAGGTGACTACTTTCATATTTATATTCTTTCATATTTTAGTCTTTTAATTTTTTTAAATATTTTTTTGGATATAATTATTTTGTTTCAAGTGCTCATTGAATCTGGTTTGTTTATCAACTCGTGGAAAGCTGTAATTAATTTAACTATTTATTTTATTTATTTTACTATTATTTATTTTACTATTTTTTATTTTAATTCTCATTGTTAGATTTATTGTTTTTTATTGTTAGTGTTTCTAATATAATTTATTGTTATTGTGATTCTTTTAGTTGGAAAGGATAGAAGTTGGATCTTGGTTGCACTTGGAGTCCTGAAGATTTGTGTAACTGGATCTTGATAATATCTGAGTTTTTTTATATGTATTGCTCTGATTTTTTTTTAAAATGTATTGTTCTGAGTTTAGTTATGGATGTATGTAAACTAAAAATTATTGTAGAATTTAATAATTTTGTATTGATGTTCTATACCATTTCAATTTTGCTATTATATTAATCTATAAACTAATTATTAATAGTTTGTAAAAGAAAAATTTTGAATTTCTTTAAACGGGCCAATATTTTTGCTAACCCAGTAAGTTTAAACCGACTAACCCACCCAAACAATCCGTAAAACCGGTTTAACCGAAACCGATAAAAACCGAAATCTTAATGGTCGGAATTGGACCAGGCAAATGGAACCGCGGTTTGTGTTGGATCTAATATTTGGGCCCGAATCCAACCCAAACCGTCCGTTGTCTAGCCCTAACAAGAATTCAAACCAGCCAGTGGAAAGCAGACCATAATAATTTAAAGCTTCAAAATCATTCTTTGTGATTGACACCACATGTGCAGCACTTGATTACCTAGATGCTTTCATAGAAAATAACATGTGAATGTGAATGAAAGCATATTTCTTATAGTACATCACAAGCTGTCACGAGAAATAGATATTTCACAAGAGTAAAAAATAAAGACACTTAAAGGTGTTTTATGTTAAGAGATGTTGTTTCATCTTGATGCTAGATGGTTCCCATTTAAAGGTAGTGCATTATCACACCACAAACTATTAGTAAAATCTCCATAATAATTTATTTTTTATTCTTTCATAATATTTGCAATATTGATATTTTTCAGAATTTAAATAGTATGTCAATAGCCTTTTCAAGATATTAGTTTAAAATCTAATATTTAGGAAATATAATTTTTTTTAAAGTGATTAATATTTCAATATATATATATATATATATATATATATATATATATATATATATATATTATATAAAATCTAAAAATTGAAATATTTTAGATATGCAGAAGACACTCCCTCTCCAAAAAAAAAAATTGATTTTGGAAATGCATCTCTGAAAATAATATTTTTTTATTTTTTCGAAAGTGCACTTCCGAAATTAACTTTTAAAAAAAAGTGTTACGGAGATGTTTTTCTGAAATATAGGGACATTTCGGTATTTTCGTTGCGGATGTCTAAAAAGATTTTGGGTGATAAAGAATTCGTCTTTAGCTAATGACATTAGTGACAGTCTTGTAATACAGGTTAAGATACTATTATGTATCTATACTTTAGCTAATGACATTAGTGTTAATAAAATTACTTTTTTTATTTAAAAATAATTTTTCTTTTAGAGTGTGAACACAATCCAAAACAGATAAAAATAATTTTAAAGTAAGATTTCATGAAGAAAAGCTGTGAAAGTTTGTGGTGATGGTTGTATATAAAGGAATAAATTCATGCCCTACAAGTGAGAGGGATGGTTTTATTTGGTAATTTGAAAGAGAGAAGTATGCCCAACATTATAGGACATCACATGCGGGTGCTTCCAAGTCAAAATTATTTAATGTATTTTCATTGTTTGGCATTGGAGTGGAAGAATCTTGCTATTTTCGTGTAAACTGAATTCATGTAGCAGCAAGTGATAGGTATGGTTTTATTTGGTAATTTGATAGAGAAAGCTATGTTGAAAATGAATTCTCAATGTGTAATGACCCATTACTAAAGAGAATGAAAATGGAATCTTTTATGTAGGTCTCTATTTTCCGTTTCCTTCCAGCTTTGCATATTGCTGTGTGATTGAGCTAATGGCATTAGTGACAGACTTATAAATACAAAATATTGATGGTTTATAAGCAATATGATCATAGTTTAACATTGATTGCAAATACTATAATTTTAATATTTTCATGATAGTTTAATATGTTCAATAGGATGCTAGTCTCAACCGATCAATATTGAAAAAGAAAAATGAATGAGGAAGGGATATATATATATATATATATATATATATATATATATATATATATATATATATATATATATATATATATATATTTATCATTTTGATTTCCAAGTCGTATTTTTAATAAGTTAAGATTGAAATTAGGATTTTTTTTTTAAAATCATATGTTAATCTTCCGTTAATAAAATAATTTCATTTATTTTAATCAATTTATTTTAGTCAATCCGTGTTTGTCTATCATTGTGATAGTGAAAGGACATTGACCATTGACCCGTTAAACAAAGACTTGGACTCATAAGCTTTGCAAGTTGATGAATGTTCCAAATCTATCATTGTGTTACATACACAGTCAAAGGACATTTTGCTTTATAAAGGACATTTTGCTTGCGACATTACAACAAACCTGCTTTTATTGTATCATCACTTTTTCTTTAAAACCATACAAACCTGCCAAGTTTTCATCATCACTTTTTCATCATCACCCCTACAAACCATACACTCACCTCATACTAAAACAACAACATCAACAGTGTTCATCAATACAACACCCCTGCCAAGTTTCACTTTTTCATCAAATATTCAGCCGGATACGTCACCAGCCGTCGGTACCCTTCTCACCGGTCCTCTGCGAAGTTTCATTCTGGGTAACTTTTCTTTGCTTTCCATTAATTATTCGGTCTTTCTATCAGTTTCTTGATGCTGTTGATTAAATATAGTACTACATTATAGCTGGCAACATCTTGAAATTGAATTTAAGATTATTCGAAAAAAATTTAAAATTTCTTATTTAAAACAAACAAACCGGAGAATTTTAATTGATTAAACGAAAAAAATTACATCAATTATTTTAAAAATTATTAAAGTTTCTTATTTAAAACAAACAAACGTGTAACATAAAATATGACTAGATCACTAAAATTTTTTTTTCAATAACATTAATAAGTTTTATTATTTTCTAATACATTAGTAGTAAATAAAATTATCAATTAATTTACTTTTTATTTTTTGTGTCCAAAGTAGGGCTGGACAAAATTTTGGAAACCGGTCCAATCCGACCTATCCATGAGGTCCGCTGAACCACGGTTCGGGTTAACCGGTTTATCGGTTTACCGGTTTGGCTGTGTATGGGTTTAAATGGATTAAACCGGTCGGATTCGGATGGTAAATTTAGGCCCAAAGAAATCCAAAAACCGACCGCCGTAGTTACTTCTTATCTATTATTTTTTGAGGTTTAGTTCTAATAGACTAGATTGAATCTGGATCATTCATTTAACTTGGCCCAAAATAAAAACACCACAAAACAAAACCCTTTTACATTCAGAATTCACTTCAATTCATTCTTTACTAGGGTTTCGTTTCTTCCTCTATACCGCCGCCGTGGTCCTCTCTGCATCTTGTTTGCATCATCAAGCACCACCTTGCCACAAATTCATCCTCTTCATCCTCTATACTTCCTCTTCATCCTCTTCCAAACCCATCAAAGGTGACTACTTTCATATTTATATTCTTTCATATTTTAGTCTTTTAATTTTTTTAAATATTTTTTTGGATATAATTATTTTGTTTCAAGTGCTCATTGAATCTGGTTTGTTTATCAACTCGTGGAAAGCTGTAATTAATTTAACTATTTATTTTATTTATTTTACTATTATTTATTTTACTATTTTTTATTTTAATTCTCATTGTTAGATTTATTGTTTTTTATTGTTAGTGTTTCTAATATAATTTATTGTTATTGTGATTCTTTTAGTTGGAAAGGATAGAAGTTGGATCTTGGTTGCACTTGGAGTCCTGAAGATTTGTGTAACTGGATCTTGATAATATCTGAGTTTTTTTATATGTATTGCTCTGATTTTTTTTTTAAAATGTATTGTTCTGAGTTTAGTTATGGATGTATGTAAACTAAAAATTATTGTAGAATTTAATAATTTTGTATTGATGTTCTATACCATTTCAATTTTGCTATTATATTAATCTATAAACTAATTATTAATAGTTTGTAAAAGAAAAATTTTGAATTTCTTTAAACGGGCCAATATTTTTGCTAACCCAGTAAGTTTAAACCGACTAACCCACCCAAACAATCCGTAAAACCGGTTTAACCGAAACCGATAAAAACCGAAATCTTAATGGTCGGAATTGGACCAGGCAAATGGAACCGCGGTTTGTGTTGGATCTAATATTTGGGCCCGAATCCAACCCAAACCGACCGTTGTCTAGCCCTAACAAGAATTCAAACCAGCCAGTGGAAAGCAGACCATAATAATTTAAAGCTTCAAAATCATTCTTTGTGATTGACACCACATGTGCAGCACTTGATTACCTAGATGCTTTCATAGAAAATAACATGTGAATGTGAATGAAAGCATATTTCTTATAGTACATCACAAGCTGTCACGAGAAATAGATATTTCACAAGAGTAAAAAATAAAGACACTTAAAGGTGTTTTATGTTAAGAGATGTTGTTTCATCTTGATGCTAGATGGTTCCCATTTAAAGGTAGTGCATTATCACACCACAAACTATTAGTAAAATCTCCATAATAATTTATTTTTTATTCTTTCATAATATTTGCAATATTGATATTTTTCAGAATTTAAATAGTATGTCAATAGCCTTTTCAAGATATTAGTTTAAAATCTAATATTTAGGAAATATAATTTTTTTTAAAGTGATTAATATTTCAATATATATATATATATATATATATATATATATATATATATATATATATATATATATATATATATATATATATATATATATATATATTATATAAAATCTAAAAATTGAAATATTTTAGATATGCAGAAGACACTCCCTCTCCAAAAAAAAAAATTGATTTTGGAAATGCATCTCTGAAAATAATATTTTTTTATTTTTTCGAAAGTGCACTTCCGAAATTAACTTTTAAAAAAAAGTGTTACGGAGATGTTTTTCTGAAATATAGGGACATTTCGGTATTTTCGTTGCGGATGTCTAAAAAGATTTTGGGTGATAAAGAATTCGTCTTTAGCTAATGACATTAGTGACAGTCTTGTAATACAGGTTAAGATACTATTATGTATCTATACTTTAGCTAATGACATTAGTGTTAATAAAATTACTTTTTTTATTTAAAAATAATTTTTTTTTAGAGTGTGAACACAATCCAAAACAGATAAAAATAATTTTAAAGTAAGATTTCATGAAGAAAAGCTGTGAAAGTTTGTGGTGATGGTTGTATATAAAGGAATAAATTCATGCCCTACAAGTGAGAGGGATGGTTTTATTTGGTAATTTGAAAGAGAGAAGTATGCCCAACATTATAGGACATCACATGCGGGTGCTTCCAAGTCAAAATTATTTAATGTATTTTCATTGTTTGGCATTGGAGTGGAAGAATCTTGCTATTTTCGTGTAAACTGAATTCATGTAGCAGCAAGTGATAGGTATGGTTTTATTTGGTAATTTGATAGAGAAAGCTATGTTGAAAATGAATTCTCAATGTGTAATGACCCATTACTAAAGAGAATGAAAATGGAATCTTTTATGTAGGTCTCTATTTTCCGTTTCCTTCCAGCTTTGCATATTGCTGTGTGATTGAGCTAATGGCATTAGTGACAGACTTATAAATACAAAATATTGATGGTTTATAAGCAATATGATCATAGTTTAACATTGATTGCAAATACTATAATTTTAATATTTTCATGATAGTTTAATATGTTCAATAGGATGCTAGTCTCAACCGATCAATATTGAAAAAGAAAAATGAATGAGGAAGGGATATATATATATATATATATATATATATATATATATATATATATATATATATATATATATATATATATATATATATATTTATCATTTTGATTTCCAAGTCGTATTTTTAATAAGTTAAGATTGAAATTAGGATTTTTTTTTTAAAATCATATGTTAATCTTCCGTTAATAAAATAATTTCATTTATTTTAATCAATTTATTTTAGTCAATCCGTGTTTGTCTATCATTGTGATAGTGAAAGGACATTGACCATTGACCCGTTAAACAAAGACTTGGACTCATAAGCTTTGCAAGTTGATGAATGTTCCAAATCTATCATTGTGTTACATACACAGTCAAAGGACATTTTGCTTTATAAAGGACATTTTGCTTGCGACATTACAACAAACCTGCTTTTATTGTATCATCACTTTTTCTTTAAAACCATACAAACCTGCCAAGTTTTCATCATCACTTTTTCATCATCACCCCTACAAACCATACACTCACCTCATACTAAAACAACAACATCAACAGTGTTCATCAATACAACACCCCTGCCAAGTTTCACTTTTTCATCAAATATTCAGCCGGATACGTCACCAGCCGTCGGTACCCTTCTCACCGGTCCTCTGCGAAGTTTCATTCTGGGTAACTTTTCTTTGCTTTCCATTAATTATTCGGTCTTTCTATCAGTTTCTTGATGCTGTTGATTAAATATAGTACTACATTATAGCTGGCAACATCTTGAAATTGAATTTAAGATTATTCGAAAAAAATTTAAAATTTCTTATTTAAAACAAACAAACCGGAGAATTTTAATTGATTAAACGAAAAAAATTACATCAATTATTTTAAAAATTATTAAAGTTTCTTATTTAAAACAAACAAACGTGTAACATAAAATATGACTAGATCACTAAATTTTTTTTTCAATAACATTAATAAGTTTTATTATTTTCTAATACATTAGTAGTAAATAAAATTATCAATTAATTTACTTTTTATTTTTTGTGTCCAAAGTAGGGCTGGACAAAATTTTGGAAACCGGTCCAATCCGACCTATCCATGAGGTCCGCTGAACCACGGTTCGGGTTAACCGGTTTATCGGTTTACCGGTTTGGCTGTGTATGGGTTTAAATGGATTAAACCGGTCGGATTCGGATGGTAAATTTAGGCCCAAAGAAATCCAAAAACCGACCGCCGTAGTTACTTCTTATCTATTATTTTTTGAGGTTTAGTTCTAATAGACTAGATTGAATCTGGATCATTCATTTAACTTGGCCCAAAATAAAAACACCACAAAACAAAACCCTTTTACATTCAGAATTCACTTCAATTCATTCTTTACTAGGGTTTCGTTTCTTCCTCTATACCGCCGCCGTGGTCCTCTCTGCATCTTGTTTGCATCATCAAGCACCACCTTGCCACAAATTCATCCTCTTCATCCTCTATACTTCCTCTTCATCCTCTTCCAAACCCATCAAAGGTGACTACTTTCATATTTATATTCTTTCATATTTTAGTCTTTTAATTTTTTTAAATATTTTTTTTGATATAATTATTTTGTTTCAAGTGCTCATTGAATCTGGTTTGTTTATCAACTCGTGGAAAGCTGTAATTAATTTAACTATTTATTTTATTTATTTTACTATTATTTATTTTACTATTTTTTATTTTAATTCTCATTGTTAGATTTATTGTTTTTTATTGTTAGTGTTTCTAATATAATTTATTGTTATTGTGATTCTTTTAGTTGGAAAGGATAGAAGTTGGATCTTGGTTGCACTTGGAGTCCTGAAGATTTGTGTAACTGGATCTTGATAATATCTGAGTTTTTTTATATGTATTGCTCTGATTTTTTTTTAAAATGTATTGTTCTGAGTTTAGTTATGGATGTATGTAAACTAAAAATTATTGTAGAATTTAATAATTTTGTATTGATGTTCTATACCATTTCAATTTTGCTATTATATTAATCTATAAACTAATTATTAATAGTTTGTAAAAGAAAAATTTTGAATTTCTTTAAACGGGCCAATATTTTTGCTAACCCAGTAAGTTTAAACCGACTAACCCACCCAAACAATCCGTAAAACCGGTTTAACCGAAACCGATAAAAACCGAAATCTTAATGGTCGGAATTGGACCAGGCAAATGGAACCGCGGTTTGTGTTGGATCTAATATTTGGGCCCGAATCCAACCCAAACCGACCGTTGTCTAGCCCTAACAAGAATTCAAACCAGCCAGTGGAAAGCAGACCATAATAATTTAAAGCTTCAAAATCATTCTTTGTGATTGACACCACATGTGCAGCACTTGATTACCTAGATGCTTTCATAGAAAATAACATGTGAATGTGAATGAATGCATATTTCTTATAGTACATCACAAGCTGTCACGAGAAATAGAAATTTCACAAGAGTAAAAAATAAAGACACTTAAAGGTGTTTTATGTTAAGAGATGTTGTTTCATCTTGATGCTAGATGGTTCCCATTTAAAGGTAGTGCATTATCACACCACAAACTATTAGTAAAATCTCCATAATAATTTATTTTTTATTCTTTCATAATATTTGCAATATTGATATTTTTCAGAATTTAAATAGTATGTCAATAGCCTTTTCAAGATATTAGTTTAAAATCTAATATTTAGGAAATATAATTTTTTTTAAAGTGATTAATATTTCAATATATATATATATATATATATATATATATATATATATATATATATATATATATATATATATATATATATATATATATATATATTATATAAAATCTAAAAATTGAAATATTTTAGATATGCAGAAGACACTCCCTCTCCAAAAAAAAAAATTGATTTTGGAAATGCATCTCTGAAAATAATATTTTTTTATTTTTTCGAAAGTGCACTTCCGAAATTAACTTTTAAAAAAAAGTGTTACGGAGATGTTTTTCTGAAATATAGGGACATTTCGGTATTTTCGTTGCGGATGTCTAAAAAGGTTTTGGGTGATAAAGAATTCGTCTTTAGCTAATGACATTAGTGACAGTCTTGTAATACAGGTTAAGATACTATTATGTATCTATACTTTAGCTAATGACATTAGTGTTAATAAAATTACTTTTTTTATTTAAAAATAATTTTTTTTTTAGAGTGTGAACACAATCCAAAACAGATAAAAATAATTTTAAAGTAAGATTTCATGAAGAAAAGCTGTGAACGTTTGTGGTGATGGTTGTATATAAAGGAATAAATTCATGCCCTACAAGTGAGAGGGATGGTTTTATTTGGTAATTTGAAAGAGAGAAGTATGCCCAACATTATAGGACATCACATGCGGGTGCTTCCAAGTCAAAATTATTTAATGTATTTTCATTGTTTGGCATTGGAGTGGAAGAATCTTGCTATTTTCGTGTAAACTGAATTCATGTAGCAGCAAGTGATAGGTATGGTTTTATTTGGTAATTTGATAGAGAAAGCTATGTTGAAAATGAATTCTCAATGTGTAATGACCCATTACTAAAGAGAATGAAAATGGAATCTTTTATGTAGGTCTCTATTTTCCGTTTCCTTCCAGCTTTGCATATTGCTGTGTGATTGAGCTAATGGCATTAGTGACAGACTTATAAATACAAAATATTGATGGTTTATAAGCAATATGATCATAGTTTAACATTGATTGCAAATACTATAATTTTAATATTTTCATGATAGTTTAATATGTTCAATAGGATGCTAGTCTCAACCGATCAATATTGAAAAAGAAAAATGAATGAGGAAGGGAGGATATATATATATATATATATATATATATATATATTTATCATTTTGATTTCCAAGTCGTATTTTTAATAAGTTAAGATTGAAATTAGGATTTTTTTTTTAAAATCATATGTTAATCTTCCGTTAATAAAATAATTTCATTTATTTTAATCAATTTATTTTAGTCAATCCGTGTTTGTCTATCATTGTGATAGTGAAAGGACATTGACCATTGACCCGTTAAACAAAGACTTGGACTCATAAGCTTTGCAAGTTGATGAATGTTCCAAATCTATCATTGTGTTACATACACAGTCAAAGGACATTTTGCTTTATAAAGGACATTTTGCTTGCGACATTACAACAAACCTGCTTTTATTGTATCATCACTTTTTCTTTAAAACCATACAAACCTGCCAAGTTTTCATCATCACTTTTTCATCATCACCCCTACAAACCATACACTCACCTCATACTAAAACAACAACATCAACAGTGTTCATCAATACAACACCCCTGCCAAGTTTCACTTTTTCATCAAATATTCAGCCGGATACGTCACCAGCCGTCGGTACCCTTCTCACCGGTCCTCTGCGAAGTTTCATTCTGGGTAACTTTTCTTTGCTTTCCATTAATTATTCGGTCTTTCTATCAGTTTCTTGATGCTGTTGATTAAATATAGTACTACATTATAGCTGGCAACATCTTGAAATTGAATTTAAGA